>NW_028134938.1:0-104307 GCF_964662115.1 Mustela nivalis | reverse complement strand
AAGAAGAGCCGCGGGAGAGCTGGTGCCTCTTGGAATTGATTTCCCGGGCTCCACGTTCACTCTCGGGGTTCACCTTGCTATGCCCGAACTAAGCAGACACAGTCTCAACCCTGCAGCAGCGTGCGTGGCCTAGCATGGCACTCTATGTCTATTACCATCTCTTGTCCTTGGTAAGTCTTTGCCTTTTGCTCTGTCGCTCAGGTAGACTCGGGATCTAGGCCAGTGCCTTGACCACAGAGGAGGGGATGCCACAGGATGCCTGCCCACGGCCCGTGCACTGGGATGGGGTACTGTGGGGGACTGTCTCCACTCTTTCACCGGCACACCCCCTACCACCCACATCGCTGCCACTTCTTGGTGGAAGACGGCATCTAACTGACCGTTTCTCCATTAGGTTGTTTCTGCGAGTTCTGGTTATGACACCTGGTGGCAAGCCCAAGTCTGCCCTTGGGACAGGTGGCCAATGAGATGCTGTCCCCTTGGGAACAGAGGCACAGGACAGGCCTGCCTTCTGCCCAGACTTCTTCCTCGGAGTGGTGCACGCACCTCGGCCCTAGTCGTCCCCTCATGTCTGCTTAGCATCCAGGCTTCCATCTCTCCACACAGGGAGCGGGTGACATTGTCTTGCCACCGGCCTGCTGTTTGTGCCACGGCAGGCTATCCTGCTTCCCAAACCCAAGGCCAACGGCTCCTTCTCTTCTCCGGGGTCGGCATGTAGCGACTTCCCCACACTTGGCTTCTCTCTCAGGCAGAGGGGATGCTAGGGCAAAGGGTATTTCGCTCCATGCGGGTATCTTCCACTAAGCTGCGGAGACTAGCTCAGGTTACAGCAGCAGCATCCCCAAACCCAACTCTGATTTACCAAGGAACGCTGTGCTTTCCCAGGGGAGATGCCCAGGCCATGAGGCTTTCGCTCTCTGCGGGTTTCTCCCACCGCGAGACTGGGCTCAGGCAAGCAGCAGCAGCCCACAGAACATTTCTCAGAGAATGCTATGCTTGCACAGAGGCTTTGGCTTGGAGCGAACAGCACTTCGCCGCTGCTTCCTCGGCAAGGCTTCAGTCGCGTCAGGGAAGAAGAGCTGCGGGAGAGCTGGTGTCTCTTGCTCCATGTTTGCGTCCTAGGTTCACCCTGCCAGGCCGAACTAAGCAGACACAGCCAAAACCCTGCAGTAGCGTGCATAGCCTGGGATGGCACTCTATGCACACTACCATCTCCCAGTGTAGACATCATTTGTCCTTTTACTCTGGCGCTCAGGCGGAATCTCGGTCTAGGCCAGACCAGCTCAGGCAAACATTAACAGCGCTCAGACTGGACTCTGAGTTCCAAAAGAATGCTGTGCTTTCCCAGACGGGATGCCAGGGCAAAGAGGATTTTGCTCTATGTGGGTTTCTCCTATCCTGCTGGGAATACTAGGCTAAGGCAAGCAGCAACAGCAGCCCTCAGAACCGACTCTGATTTCCCAGCGACTGCTATGCTTTCGAAGAGGTTTTCAGCTTGGCACGATTCGAACGTCGCTGCTGCTTCCTATGAAAGGCTTTGGGTGTTCGCTCTGTCGCGGCAGGGAAGAAGAGCCGCGGGAGAGCCGGTGCCTCTTGGGACTTGCTTTCCCGGGCTCCATGTTCGCGGTCTAGGTTCACCCTGCCTGGGCTAACTAAGCAGACACACCCACAACCCTGCAGTAGCTTGCATAGCCTAGGAGGGAACTCTATGCACATTACCATCTCCCAGTGTAGGCATCGCTTGGCATTTTACTCTGGCACTCACGTGGATTCTTGGACTAGGCCAGTGCTTTCCCCACAGGAAAGGAGAGGTGACAAGATCCCTGCCCACCGCCCGTGCACTGAATAGGGAGCTTTGGCGGACTGTCCCCACTCCTTCTTCTGAAACTCCGTACCTCTTCCAAGCTTCCACATCCTGGAGGAAGACAGCATCTAACTCACCATTATCTCAGGGAGCTGTTTCTGCGAGTTCAGCATAGGCGCCTGGTGGCTAGCGCATGTCTGCCCCAGGGACAGGTGGCCAAGGAGCTACTGTCTCCTTAGGCCCAGAGGTTCAGGACAGGCATGCTTTCTGCCCAGACCCCTTCCTAAGAGTGGAGCATGCGCCCTGCCCTACTCATGCCCTCCTGTCTCCTTAGCAACCAGGCTTCTGTCTCTCTGCACTGGGAGCGGGTGATACTTTATTGCCGGCTCTCCTGCTTCGCAACAGTTTCCAGACCAGGAGGCCAATGGCTCCTGTTGTCCCCAGGCAGCGTGCTGCACCTTCCACAGACATGCTCCTGGGGACCGCACTGAAACACGTGTCCCTTTCCTTAAGGCTCTTTCCACAGGCGCAACCGCGCTTCTCTCTCAGGCAGAGGGGATGCCCAGGCATAGAGGATTTTGCTCCATGTGGGTTTATTACACCGTGCTGAGGAGAACAGCTCAGGCAACAGGAGCATGCCTCAGACCGGACTCTGATTTGCCAAAGATTACTGTGCTTTCCCAGAGGGGATGCCAGGGCAAAGAGGCTTTCGCTCTATGCGGGTTTCTCCCATCCTGCTGGGAATACTAGGCGAAGGCAAGCAGCAACAGCAGCCCTCAGAACTGACTCTGTTTTCCCAGTGACTGCTATGATTTCGAAGACGTTTTCAGCTTGGCACGATCCGAACTTCGCTGCTGCTTCCTAAGAAAGGCTTCATTCTGTCGCGGCAGGGAAGAAGAGCCGCGGGAGAGCTGGTGCCTCTTGGAATTGATTTCCCGGGCTCCACGTTCACTCTCGGGGTTCACCTTGCTATGCCCGAACGAAGCAGACACAGTCTCAACCCTGCAGCAGCGTGCGTGGCCTAGCATGGCACTCTATGTCTATTACCATCTATTGTCCTTGGTAAGTCTTTGCCTTTTGCTCTGTCGCTCAGGTAGACACGGGATCTAGGCCAGTGCCTTGACCACAGAGGAGGGGATGCCACAGGATGCCTGCCCACGGCCCGTGCACTGGGATGGGGTACTGTGGGGGACTGTCTCCACTCTTTCACCGGCACACCCCCTACCACCCACATCGCTGCCACTTCTTGGTGGAAGACGGCATCTAACTGACCGTTTCTCCATTAGGTTGTTTCTGCGAGTTCCGGTTATGACACCTGGTGGCAAGCCCAAGTCTGCCCTGGGACAGGTGGCCAATGAGATGCTGTCCCCTTGGGAACAGAGGCACAGGACAGGCCTGCCTTCTGCCCAGACTCCTTCCTCGGAGTGGTGCACGCACCTCGGCCCTAGTCGTCCCCTCTTGTCTGCTTAGCATCCAGGCTTCCATCTCTCCACACAGGGATCGGGTGACATTGTCTTGCCACCGGCCTGCTGTTTGTGCCACGGCAGGCTATCCTGCTTCCCAAACCCAAGGCCAACGGCTCCTTCTCTTCTCCGGGGTCGGCATGCAGCGACTTCCCCACACTTGGCTTCTCTCTCAGGCAGAGGGGATGCTAGGGCAAAGGGTATTTCGCTCCATGCGGGTATCTTCCACTAAGCTGCGGAGACTAGCTCAGGTTACAGCAGCAGCATCCCCAAACCCAACTCTGATTTACCAAGGAACGCTGTGCTTTCCCAGGGGAGATGCCCAGGCCATGAGGCTTTCGCTCTCTGTGGGTTTCTCCCACCGCGAGACTGGGCTCAGGCAAGCAGCAGCAGCCCACAGAACATTTCTCAGAGAATGCTATGCTTGCACAGAGGCTTTGGCTTGGAGCGAACAGCACTTCGCCGCTGCTTCCTCGGCAAGGCTTCAGTCGCGTCAGGGAAGAAGAGCTGCGGGAGAGCTGGTGTCTCTTGGGCCTCGCTTTAAAGGGCTCCATATTTGCGTCCTAGGTTCACCCTGCCAGGCCGAACTAAGCAGACACAGCCAAAACCCTGCAGTAGCGTGCATAGCCTGGGATGGCACTCTATGCACACTACCATCTCCCAGTGTAGACATCATTTGTCCTTTTACTCTGGCGCTCAGGCGGAATCTCGGTCTAGGCCAGACCAGCTCAGGCAAACATTAACAGCGCTCAGACTGGACTCTGAGTTCCAAAAGAATGCTGTGCTTTCCCAGACGGGATGCCAGGGCAAAGAGGATTTTGCTCTATGTGGGTTTCTCCTATCCTGCTGGGAATACTAGGCTAAGGCAAGCAGCAACAGCAGCCCTCAGAACCGACTCTGATTTCCCAGCGACTGCTATGCTTTCGAAGAGGTTTTCAGCTTGGCACGATTCGAACGTCGCTGCTGCTTCCTAAGAAAGGCTTTGGGTGTTCGCTCTGTCGCGGCAGGGAAGAAGAGCCGCGGGAGAGCTGGTGCCTCTTGGGACTTGCTTTCCCGGGCTCCATGTTCGCGTTCTAGGTTCACCCTGCCTGGGCTAACTAAGCAGACACACCCACAACCCTGCAGTAGCTTGCATAGCCTAGGAGGGAACTCTATGCACATTACCATCTCCCAGTGTAGGCATCGCTTGGCATTTTACTCTGGCACTCACGTGGATTCTTGGACTAGGCCAGTGCTTTCCCCACAGGAAAGGAGAGGTGACAAGATCCTGCCCACCGCCCGTGCACTGAATAGGGAGCTTTGGCGGACTGTCCCCACTCCTTCTTCTGAAACTCCGTACCTCTTCCAAGCTTCCACATCCTGGAGGAAGACAGCATCTAACTCACCATTATCTCAGGGAGCTGTTTCTGCGAGTTCAGCGTAGGCGCCGCGAGGCTAGCGCATGTCTGCTCCAGGGACAGGTGGCTAAGGAGCTGCTGTCTCCTTAGGCCCAGAGGTTCAGGACAGGCATGATTTCTGCCCAGACCCCTTCCTAAGAGTGGAGCATGCGCCCTGCCCTACTCATGCCCTCCTGTCTCCTTAGCAACCAGGCTTCTGTCTCTCTGCACTGAGAGTGGGTGATACTTTATTGCCGGCTCTCCTGCTTCGCAACCGTTTCCAGACCAGGAGGCCAATGGCTCCTGTTGTCCCCGGGCAGCGTGCTGCACCTTCCACAGACATTCTCCTGGGGACCGCACTGAAACACGTGTCCCTTTCCTTAAGGCTCTTTCCACAGGCGCAACCGCGCTTCTCTCTCAGGCAGAGGGGATGCCCAGGCATAGAGGATTTTGCTCCATGCGGGTTTATTACACCGTGCTGAAGAGACCAGCTCAAGCAACAGGAGCATGCCTCAGACCGGACTCTGATTTGCCAAAGATTGCTGTGCATTCCCAGAGGGGATGCCAGGGCAAATTGGCTTTCGCTCTATGCTGGTTTCTCCCATCCTGCTGAGAATACTAGGGTAAGGCAATCAGGAACAGCAGCCCTCAGAACCGACTCTTATTTCCCAGCGACTGCTATGCTTTCGAAGACGTTTTCAGCTTGGCACGATCCGAACTTCGCTGCTGCTTCCTAAGAAAGGCTTCGTTCTGTCGCGGCAGGGAAGAAGTGCCGCGGGAGAGCTGGTGCCCTTTGGAATTGCTTTCCCGGGCTCCAAGTTCACTCTCGGGGTTCACCTTGCTATGCCGGAACTAAGCCGACACAGTCACAACCCTGCAGCAGCGTGCGTGGCCTAGCATGGCACTCTATGCCTATTACCATCTCTTGTCCTAGGTAAGTCTTTGCCTTTTGCTCTGGCGCTCAGGTAGACTCGGGATCTAAGCCAGTGCCTTGACCACAGAGGAGGGGAGGCCACAGGATCTCTGCCCACGGCCCGTGCACTGGGATGGGGAACTGTTGGGCACTGTCCCTACTCTTTCACCGGCACACCCCCTGTCACCCACATCGCTGCCACTTCTTGGTGGAAGACGGCATCTGACTGACCGTTCCTCCATGGGGTTGTTTCTCCGAGTTCCGGGTATGGCACCTGGTGGCAAGCCCAAGTCTGCCCTTGGGACAGGTGGCCAAGGAGATGCTCTCCCCTTGGGAACAGAGGCACAGGACAGGCCTGCCTTCTGCCCAGACTCCTTCCTCGGAGTGGTGCACGCACCTCGGCCCTAGTCGTCCCCTCATGTCTGCTTAGCATCCAGGCTTCCATCTCTCCACACAGGGAGCGGGTGACATTGTCTTGCCACCGGCCTGCTGTTTGTGCCACGGCAGGCTATCCTGCTTCCCAAACCCAAGGCCAACGTCTCCTTCTCTTCTCCGGGGTCGGCATGCAGCGACTTCCCCACACTTGGCTTCTCTCTCAGGCAGAGGGGATGCTAGGGCAAAGGGTATTTCGCTCCATGCGGGTATCTTCCACTAAGCTGCGGAGACTAGCTCAGGTTACAGCAGCAGCATCCCCAAACCCAACTCTGATTTACCAAGGAACGCTGTGCTTTCCCAGGGGAGATGCCCAGGCCATGAGGCTTTCGCTCTCTGCGGGTTTTTCCCACCGCGAGACTGGGCTCAGGCAAGCAGCAGCAGCCCACAGAACATTTCTCAGAGAATGCTATGCTTGCACAGAGGCTTTGGCTTGGAGCGAACAGCACTTCGCCGCTGCTTCCTCGGCAAGGCTTCAGTCGCGTCAGGGAAGAAGAGCTGCGGGAGAGCTGGTGTCTCTTGGGCCTTGCTTTAAAGGGCTCCATGTTTGCGTCCTAGGTTCACCCTGCCAGGCCGAACTAAGCAGACACAGCCAAAACCCTGCAGTAGCGTGCATAGCCTGGGATGGCACTCTATGCACACTACCATCTCCCAGTGTAGACATCACTTGTCCTTTTACTCTGGTGCTCAGGCGGAATCTCGGTCTAGGCCAGACCAGCTCAGGCAAACATTAGCAGCGCTCAGACTGGACTCTGAGTTCCAAAAGAATGATGTGCTTTCCCAGACGGGATGCCAGGGCAAAGAGGATTTTGCTCTATGTGGGTTTCTCCTATCCTGCTGGGAATACTAGGCTAAGGCAAGCAGCAACAGCAGCCCTCAGAACCGACTCTGATTTCCCAGCGACTGCTATGCTTTCGAAGAGGTTTTCAGCTTGGCACGATTCGAACGTCGCTGCTGCTTCCTAAGAAAGGCTTTGGGTGTTCGCTCTGTCGCGGCAGGGAAGAAGAGCCGCGGGAGAGCTGGTGCCTCTTGGGACTTGCTTTCCCGGGCTCCATGTTCGCGTTCTAGGTTCACCCTGCCTGGGCTAACTAAGCAGACACACCCACAACCCTGCAGTAGCTTGCATAGCCTAGGAGGGAACTCTATGCACATTACCATCTCCCAGTGTAGGCATCGCTTGGCATTTTACTCTGGCACTCACGTGGATTCTTGGACTAGGCCAGTGCTTTCCCCACAGGAAAGGAGAGGTGACAAGATCCCTGCCCACCTCCCGTGCACTGAATAGGGAGCTTTGGCGGACTGTCCCCACTCCTTCTTCTGAAACTCCGTACCTCTTCCAAGCTTCCACATCCTGGAGGAAGACAGCATCTAACTCACCATTATCTCAGGGAGCTGTTTCTGCGAGTTCAGCGTAGGCGCCGCGTGGCTAGCGCATGTCTGCTCCAGGGACAGGTGGCTAAGGAGCTGCTGTCTCCTTAGGCCCAGAGGTTCAGGACAGGCATGATTTCGGCCCAGACCCCTTCCTAAGAGTGGAGCATGCGCCCTGCCCTACTCATGCCCTCCTGTCTCCTTAGCAACCAGGCTTCTGTCTCTCTGCACTGAGAGTGGGTGATACTTTATTGCCGGCTCTCCTGCTTCGCAACCGTTTCCAGACCAGGAGGCCAATGGCTCCTGTTGTCCCCGGGCAGCGTGCTGAACCTTCCACAGACATTCTCCTGGGGACCGCACTGAAACACGTGTCCCTTTCCTTAAGGCTCTTTCCACAGGCGCAACCGCGCTTCTCTCTCAGGCAGAGGGGATGCCCAGGCATAGAGGATTTTGCTCCATGCGGGTTTATTACACCGTGCTGAAGAGACCAGCTCAAGCAACAGGAGCATGCCTCAGACAGGACTCTGATTTTCCAAAGATTGCTGTGCATTCCCAGAGGGGATGCCAGGGCAAAGAGGCTTTCGCTCTATGCTGGTTTCTCCCATCCTGCTGAGAATACTAGGGTAAGGCAATCAGGAACAGCAGCCCTCAGAACCGACTCTTATTTCCCAGCGACTGCTATGCTTTCGAAGACGTTTTCAGCTTGGCACGATCCGAACTTCGCTGCTGCTTCCTAAGAAAGGCTTCGTTCTGTCGCGGCAGGGAAGAAGTGCCGCGGGAGAGCTGGTGCCTCTTGGAATTGCTTTCCCGGGCTCCAAGTTCACTCTCGGGGTTCACCTTGCTATGCCGGAACTAAGCCGACACAGTCACAACCCTGCAGCAGCGTGCGTGGCCTAGCATGGCACTCTATGCCTATTACCATCTCTTGTCCTAGGTAAGTCTTTGCCTTTTGCTCTGGCGCTCAGGTAGACTCGGGATCTAGGCCAGTGCCTTGACCACAGAGGAGGGGAGGCCACAGGATCTCTGCCCACGGCCCGTGCACTGGGATGGGGAACTGTTGGGCACTGTCTCTACTCTTTCACCGGCACACCCCCTGTCACCCACATCGCTGCCACTTCTTGTGGAAGACGGCATCTGACTGACCGTTCCTCCATGGGGTTGTTTCTCCGAGTTCCGGGTATGGCACCTGGTGGCAAGCCCAAGTCTGCCCTTGGGACAGGTGGCCAAGGAGATGCTCTCCCCTTGGGAACAGAGGCACAGGACAGGCCTGCCTTCTGCCCAGACTCCTTCCTCGGAGTGGTGCACGCACCTCGGCCCTAGTCGTCCCTCATGTCTCCTTAGCATCCAGGCTTCCATCTCTCCACACAGGGAGCGGGTGACATTGTCTTGCCACCGGCCTGCTGTTTGTGCCACGGCAGGCTATCCTGCTTCCCAAACCCAAGGCCAACGGCTCCTTCTCTACTCCGGGGTCGGCATGCAGCGACTTCCCCACACTTGGCTTCTCTCTCAGGCAGAGGGGATGCTAGGGCAAAGGGTATTTCGCTCCATGCGGGTATCTTCCAATAAGCTGCGGAGACTAGCTCAGGTTACAGCAGCAGCATCCCCAAACCCAACTCTGATTTCCCAAGGAACGCTGTGCTTTCCCAGGGGAGATGCCCAGGCCATGAGGCTTTCGCTCTCTGCGGGTTTCTCCCACCGCGAGACTGGGCTCAGGCAAGCAGCAGCATCCCACAGAACATTTCTCAGAGAATGCTGTGCTTGAACAGAGGCTTTGGCTTGGAACGAACTGCACTTCGACGCTGCTTCCTCGGCAAGGCTTCAGTCGCGTCAGGGAAGAAGAGCTGCGGGAGAGCTGGTGCCTCTTGGGCCTTGCTTTACCGGGCTCCATGTTCGCGTCCTAGGTTCACCATGCCAGGCCGAACTAAGCAGACACAGCCACAACCCTGCAGTAGTGTGCATAGCCTAGGATCTCACTCTATGCACACTACCATCTCCCAGTGTAGACATCACTTGTCCTTTTACTCTGGCGCTCAGGCGGAATCTTGGTCTAGGCCAGACCAGCTCAGGCAAACAGTAGCAGCGCTCAGACTGGACTCTGAGTTCCAAAAGAATGCTGTGCTTTCCCAGATGGGATGCCAGGGCAAAGAGGATTTTGGTCTATGTGGGTTTCTCCCATCCTGCTGGGAATACTAGGCTAAGGCAAGCAGCAACAGCAGCCTTCAGAACCGACTCTGATTTCCCAGCGACTGCTATGCTTTCGAAGAGGTTTCAGCTTGGCACGATCCGAACGTCGCTGCTGCTCCCTAAGAAAGGCTTTGGGTGTTCGCTCTGTCGCGGCAGGGAAGAAGAGCCGCGGGAGAGCTGGTGCCTCTTGGGACTTGCTTTCCCGGGCTCCATGTTCGCGTTCTGGGTTCACCCTGCCAGGCCGAACTAAGCAGACACACCCACAACCGTGCAGTAGCTTGCATAGCCTAGGAGGGAACACTATGCATATTACCATCTCCCAGTGTAGGCATTGCTTGGCCTTTTACTCTGGCGCTAATGCGGATTCAGGACTAGGCCAGTGCTTTTTCCACAGAAAGTTTAGGTGACAGGATCCCTGCCTACAGCCCGTGCAATTAATAGGGAGATTTGGGGGATTGTCCCCACTCCTTCTTCTTAAACTCCGTGCCTCTTCCTAGCTTCCACATCCTGAAGGAAGACGGCATCTAACTCATCATTATCTCAGGGAGCTGTTTCTGCGAGTTCAGCGTAGGCGCCTGGTGGCTAGGGCATGTCTGCCCCAGGGACAGGTGGCCAAGGAGCTACTGTCTCCTTAGGCCCAGAGGTTCAGGACAGGCATGCTTTCTGCCCAGACCCCTTCCTAAGAGTGGAGCATGCGCCCTGCCCTATTCATGCCCTCCTGTCTCCATAGCAACCAGGCTTCTGTCTCTCTGCACTGGGAGCGGGTGATACTTTATTGCCGGCTCTCCTGCTTCGCAACCGTTTCCAGACCAGGAGGCCAATGGCTCCTGATGTCCCCGGGCAGCGTGCTGCACCTTCCACAGACATGCTCCTGGGGACGGCACTGAAACACGTGTCCCTTTCCTTAAGGCTCTTTCCACAGGCGCAACCGCGCTTCTCTCTCAGGCAGAGGGGATGCCCAGGCATAGATGATTTTGCTCCATGCGGGTTTATTACACCGTGCTGAGGAGACCAGCTCAGGCAACAGGAGCATGCCTCTGACCGGACTCTGATTTGCCAAAGATTGCTTTGCTTTCCCAGAGGGGATGCCAGGGCAAAGAGGCTTTGGCTCTATGTGCGTTTCTCCCATCCTGCTGGGAATACTAGGATAAGGCAAGCAGGAACAGCAGCCCTCAGAACTGACTCTGTTTTCCCAGTGACTGCTATGCTTTCGAAGAGGTTTTCAGCTTGGCAGAATCCGAACTTCGCTGCTGCTTCCTTAGAAAGGCTTCGTTCTGTCGCGGCAGGGAAGAAGTGCCGCGGGAGAGCTGGTGCCTCTTGGAATTCCTTTCCCGGGCTCCAAGTTCACTCTCGGGTTCACCTTGCTATGCCGGAACTAAGCAGACACAGTCACAACCCTGCAGCAGCGTGCGTGGCCTAGCATGGCACTCTATGCCTATTACCATCTCTTGTCCTAGGTAAGTCTTTGCCTTTTGCTCTGGCGCTCAGGTAGACTCGGGATCTAGGCCAGTGCCTTGACCACAGAGGAGGGGAGGCCACAGGATCCTTGCCCACGGCCCGTGCACTGGGATGGGGAACTGTGGGGGACTGTCTCCACTCCTTCACCGGCACACCCCCTGCCACCCACATCGCTGCCACTTCTTGGTGGAAGACGGCATCTGACTGACCGTTTCTCCATGGGGTTGTTTCTGCGAGTTCCGGGTATGGCACCTGGTGGCAAGCCCAAGTCTGCCCTTGGGACAGGTGGCCAATGATATGCTGTCCCCTTGGGAACAGAGGCACAGGACAGGCCTGCCTTCTGCCCAGACTCTTGCCTCGGAGTGTTGCACGCATTCGGACCTAGTCGTCCCCTCATGTTTCCTTAGCATCCAGGCTTCCAGCGCTCCACACAGGGAGCGGGTGACATTGTCTTGCCACCGGCCTGCTGTTTGTGCCACGGCAGGCTATCCTGCTTCCCAAACCCAAGGCCAACGGCTCCTTCTCTTCTCCGGGGTCGGCATGCAGCGACTTCCCCACACTTGGCTTCTCTCTCAGGCAGAGGGGATGCTAGGGCAAAGGGTATTTCGCTCCATGCGGGTATCTTCCAATAAGCTGCGGAGACTAGCTCAGGTTACAGCAGCAGCATCCCCAAACCCAACTCTGATTTCCCAAGGAACGCTGTACTTTCCCAGGGGAGATGCCCAGGCCATGAGGCTTTCGCTCTCTGCGGGTTTCTCCCACCGCGAGACTGGGCTCAGGCAAGCAGCAGCAGCCCACAGAACATTTCTCAGCGAATGCTGTGCTTGCACAGAGGCTTTGGCTTGGAGCGAACCGCACTTCGCCGCTGCTTCCTCCGCAAGGCTTCAGTCGCGTCAGGGAAGAAGAGCTGCGGGAGAGCTGGTGCCTCTTGGGCCTTGCTTTAATGGGCTCCATGTTCGCGTCCTTGGTTCACCCTGCCAGGCCGAACTAAGCAGACACAGCCACAACCCTGCAGTAGCGTGCATAGCCTAGGATGGCACTCTATGCACACTACCATCTCCCAGTGTAGACATCACTTGTCCTTTTACTCTGGCACTCAGGCGGAATCTCGGTCTAGGCCAGACCAGCTCAGGCAAACAGTAGCAGCGCTCAAACTGGACTCTGAGTTCCAAAAGAATGCTGTGCTTTCCCAGACGGGATGACAGGGAAAAGAGGATTTCGCTCTATGCTGGTTTCTCTCATCCTGCTGGGAATACTAGGCTAAGGCAAGCAGCAACAGCAGCCCTCAGAACCGACTCTGATTTCCCTGCGACGGCTCTGCTTTCGAAGAGGTTTTCAGCTTGGCACGATCCGAACTTCGCTGCTGCTTCCTAAGAAAGGCTTTGTGTGTTCGCTCTATGGCGGTAGGGAAGAAGAGCCGCGGGAGAGCTGGTGCCTCTTGGGACTTGCTTTCCCGGGCTCCATGTTCGCGTTCTGGGTTCATCCTGCCAGGGCGATCTAAGCAGACACACCCACAACCCTGCAGTAGCTTGCATAGCCTAGGAGGGAACTCTATGCACATTACCATCTCCCAGTGTAGGCATCGCTTGGCCTTTTACTCTGGCGCTCATGCGGATTCTTGGACTAGGCCAGTGCTTTTTCCACAGGAAAGGAGAGTGACAGGATCCCTTCCCACCGCCCGTGCACTGAATAGGGAGCTTTGCGAAATTGTCCCCACTCCTTCCTCTGAAACTCCGTGCCTCTTCCAAGCTTCCACATCCTTGAGGAAGAAGGCATCTAACTCACCATTATCTCAGGGAGTTATTTCTGCGAATTCAGCGTAGGCGTCTGGTGGCTAGCGGATGTCTGCCCCAGGGACAGGCGGCCAAGGAGCTGCTGTCTCCTTGGGCCCAGAGGTTCAGGACAGGCATGCTTTCTGCCCAGACCCCTTCCTAAGAGTGGAGCTAGCGCCCTGCCCTACTCATGCCCTCCTGTCTCCTTAGCAACCAGGCTTCTGTCTCTCTGCACTGGGAGCGTGTGATACTTTATTGCCGGCTCTCCTACTTCGCAACCGTTGCGATCAGCTTGGCACGATCCGAACTTCGCTGCTGCTTCCTAAGAAAGGCTTCGTTCTGTCGCGGCAGGGAAGAAGTGCCGCGGGAGAGCTGGTGCCTCTTGGAATTGCTTTCCCGGGCTCCAAGTTCACTCTCGGGGTTCACCTTGCTATGCCGGAACTAAGCAGACACAGTCACAACCCTGCAGCAGCGTGAGTGGCCTAGCATGGCACTCTATGCCTATTACCATCTCTTGTCCTAGGTAAGTCTTTGCCTTTTGCTCTGGCGCTCAGGTAGACTCGGGATCTAGGCCAGTGCCTTGACCACAGAGGAGGGGAGGCCACAGGATCTCTGCCCACGGCCCGTGCACTGGGATGGGGAATTGTTGGGCACAGTCTCTACTCTTTCACCGGCACACCCCCTGTCACCCACATCGCTGCCACTTCTTGGTGGAAGACGGCATCTGACTGACCATTCCTCCATGGGGTTGTTTCTCCGAGTTCCGGGTATGGCACCTGGTGGCAAGCCCAAGTCTGCCCTTGGGACAGGTGGCCAAGGAGATGCTGTCCCCTTGGGAACAGAGGCACAGGACGAGCCTGCCTTCTGCTCAGACTCCTTCCTCGGAGTGGTGCACGCACCTCGGCGCTAGTCGTCCCTCATGTCTCCTTAGCATCCAGGCTTCCATCTCTCCACACAGGGAGCGGGTGACATTGTCTTGCCACCGGCCTGCTGTTTGTGCCACGGCAGGCTATCCTGCTTCCCAAACCCAAGGCCAACGGCTCCTTCTCTTCTCCGGGGTCGGCATGCAGCGACTTCCCCACACTTGGCTTCTCTCTCAGGCAGAGGGGATGCTAGGGCAAAGGGTATTTCGCTCCATGCGGGTATCTTCAACTAAGCTGCGGAGACTAGCTCAGGCTTACAGCAGCAGCATCCCCAAACCCAACTCTGATTTCCCAAGGAACGCTGTGCTTTCCCAGGGGAGATGCCCAGGCCATGAGGCTTTCGCTCTCTGCGGGTTTCTCCCACCGCGAGACTGGGCTCAGGCAAGCAGCAGCAGCCCACAGAACATTTCTCAGCGAATGCTGTGCTTGCACAGAGGCTTTGGCTTGGAGCGAACAGCACTTCGCCGCTGCTTTCTCGGCAAGGCTTCAGTCGCGTCAGGGAAGAAGAGCTGCGGGAGAGCTGGTGCCTCTTGGGCCTTGCTTTACCGGGCTCCATGTTCGCGTCCTAGGTTCACCCTGCCAGGCCGAACTAAGCAGACACAGCCACAACCCTGCAGTAGCGTGCATAGCCTAGGATGGCACTCTATGCACACTACCATCTCCCAGTGTAGACATCACTTGTCCTTTTACTCTGGCGCTCAGGCGGAATCTCGGTCTAGGCCAGACCAGCTCAGGCAAACAGTAGCAGCGTTCAGACTGGACTCTGAGTTCCCAAAGAATGCTGTGCTTTCCCAGACGGGATGCCAGGGCAAAGAGTGTTTCGCTCTATGTGGGTTTCTCCCATCCTGCTCGGAATACTAGGCTAAGGCAAGCAGCAACAGCAGCCCTCAGAACCGACTCTGATTTCCCAGCGACTGCTATGCTTTCGAAGAGGTTTTCAGCTTGCCACGATCCGAACTTCGCTGCCGCTTCCTAAGAAAGGCTTTGGGTGTTCGCTCTGTCGCGGCAGGGAAGAAGAGCCGCGGGAGAGCTGGTGC
The DNA here is from genome assembly GCF_964662115.1 of Mustela nivalis. Classification (NCBI taxonomy): domain Eukaryota; kingdom Metazoa; phylum Chordata; class Mammalia; order Carnivora; family Mustelidae; genus Mustela; species Mustela nivalis. The sequence goes on along the minus strand of NW_028134938.1, from coordinate 89,577 downwards.
CTCTTGGGAAATGCTTTCGCGGGCTCCATGTTCGCGTTCTGGGTTCACCCTGCCAGGCCGAACTAAGCAGACACACCCACAACCCTGCAGTAGCTTGCATAGCCTAGGAGGGAACTCTATGCCCATTACCAACTCCCAGTGTAGGCATTGCTTGGCCTTTTACTCTGGCGCTCATGCGGATTCGTGGACTAGGCCAGTGCTTTTTCCACAGGAAAGGTTAGGTGACAGGATCCCTGCCTACAGCCCGTGCACTTAATAGGGAGCTTTGGGGGATTGTCCCCACTCCTTCTTCTTAAACTCCGTGCCTCTTCCAAGCTTCCACATCCTGGAGGAAGACAGCATCTAACTCACCATTATCTCAGGGAGCTGTTTCTGCGAGTTCAGCGTAGGCGCCTGGTGGCTAGCGGATGTCTGCCCCAGGGACAGGTGGCCAAGGAGCTACTGTCTCCTTAGGCCCAGAGGTTCAGGACAGGCATGCTTTCTGCCCAGACCCCTTCCTAAGAGTGGAGCATGCGCCCTGCCCTACTCATCCCCTCCTGTCTCCTTAGCAACCAGGCTTCTGTCTCTGTGCACTGGGAACGGGTGATACTTTATTGCCGGCCCTCTACTTCGCAACCATTTCCAGACCAGGAGGCCAATGGCTCCTGTTGTCCCCGGGCAGCGTGCTGCACCTTCCACAGACATGCTCCTGGGGACGGCACTGAAACACGTGTCCCTTTCCTTAAGGCTCTTTCCACAGGCGCAACCGCGCTTCTCTCTCAGGGAGAGGGGATGCCCAGGCATAGAGGATTTTGCTCCATGCGGGTTTATTACACCGTGCTGAGGAGACCAGCTCAGGCAACAGGAGCATTCCTCAGACCGGACTCTGATTTGCCAAAGATTGCTGTGCTTTCCCAGAGGGGATGCCAGGGCAAAGAGGCTTTCGCTCTATGCGGGTTACTCCCATCCTGCTGGGAATACTAGGCGAAGGCAAGCAGGAACAGCAGCCCTCAGAACTGACTCTGTTTTCCCAGTGACTGCTATGCTTTCGAAGAGGTTTTCAGCTGGCACTATTCGAACTTCGCTGCTGCTTCCTAAGAAAGGCTTAGGGTGTCGCTCTGTCGAGGCAGGGAAGAAGAGCCGCGGGAGAGCTGGTGCATCTTGGGACTTGCTTTCCCGGGCTCCATGTTCGCGTTCTAGGTTCACCCTGCCAGGCCTAAGCAGACACACCCACAACCCTGCAGTAGCTTGCATAGCCTAGGAGGGAACTCTATGCACATTACCATCTCCCAGTGTAGGCATCGCTTGGCCTTTTACTCTGGCACTCACGTGGATTCTTGGACTAGGCCAGTGCTTTCCCCACAGGAAAGGAGAGGTGACAAGATCCCTGCCCACGGCCCGTGCACTGAATAGGGAGCTTTGGGGGACTGTCCCCACTCCTTCTTCTGAAACTCCGTACCTCTTCCAAGCTTCCACATCCTGGAGGAAGACAGCATCTAACTCACCGTTATCTCAGGGAGCTGTTTCTGCGAGTTCAGCGTAGGCGCCTGGTGGCTAGCGCATGTCTGCCCCAGGGACATGTGGCCAAGGAGCTGCTGTCTCCTTAGGCCCAGAGGTTCAGGACAGGCATACTTTCGGCCCAGACCCCTTCCTAAGAGTGGAGCATGCGCCCTGCCCTACTCATGCCCTCCTGTCTCCTTAGCAACCAGGCTTCTGTCTCTCTGCACTGGGAGTGGGTGATACTTTATTGCCGGCTCTCCTGCTTCGCAACCGTTTCGAGACAAGAAGGCCAATGGCTCCTGTTGTCCCCGGGCAGCGTGTTGCACCTTCCACAGACATGCTCCTGGGGACGGCACTGAAACACGTGTCCCTTTCCTTAAGGCTCTTTACACAGGCGCAACCGCGCTTCTCTCTCAGGCAGAGGGGATGCCCAGGCATAGAGCATTTTGCTCCATGTGGGTTTATTACACCGTGCTGAGGAGACCAGCTCAGGCAACAGGAGCATGCCTCAGACCGGACTCTGATTTGCCAAAGATTGCTGTGCTTTCCCAGAGGGGATGCCAGGGCAAAGAGGCTTTCGCTCTATGCGGGTTTCTCCCATCCTGCTGGGAATACTAGGCTAAGGCAAGCAGGAACAGCAGCCCTCAGAACTGACTCTGTTTTCCCAGTGACTGCTATGCTTTCGAAGGGGTTTTCAGCTTGGCACGATCCGAACTTCGCTGCTGCTTCCTAAGATAGGCTTTGGGTGTTCGTTCTGTCGCGGCAGGGAAGAAGAGCCGCGGGAGAGCTGGTGCCTCTTGGAATTGCTTTCCCGGGCTCCAAGTTCACTCTCGGGGTTCACCTTGCTATGCCGGAACTAAGCAGACACAGTCACAACCCTGCAGCAGCGTGCGTGGCCTAGCATGGCACTCTATGCCTATTACCATCTCTTGTCCTAGGTAAGTCTTTGCCTTTTGCTCTGGCACTCAGGTAGACTCGGGATCTAGGCCAGTGCCTTGACCACAGAGGAGGGGAGGCCACAGGATCCCTGCCCACGGCCCGTGCACTGGGATGGGGAACTGTGGGGGACTGTCTCCACTCTTTCACCGGCACACCCCCTGCCACTCACATCGCTGCCACTTCTTGGTGGAAGACGTCATCTGACTGACCGTTTCTCCATGGGGTTGTTTCTGCGAGTTCCGGGTATGGCACCTGGTGGCAAGCCCAAGTCTGCCCTTGGGACAGGTGGCCAAGGAGATGCTGTCCCCTTGGGAACAGAGGCACAGGACAGGCCTGCCTTCTGCCCAGACTCCTTCCTCGGAGTGGTGCACGCACCTCGGCCCTAGTCGTCCCCTCATGTCTGCTTAGCATCCAGGCTTCCATCTCTCCACACAGGGAGCGGGTGACATTGTCTTGCCACCGGCCTGCTGTTTGTGCCACGGCAGGCTATCCTGCTTCCCAAACCCAAGGCCAACGGCTCCTTCTCTTCTCCGGGGTCGGCATGCAGCGACTTCCCCACACTTGGCTTCTCTCTCAGGCAGAGGGGATGCTAGGGCAAAGGGTATTTCGCTCCATGCGGGTATCTTCAACTAAGCTGCGGAGACTAGCTCAGGCTTACAGCAGCAGCATCCCCAAACCCAACTCTGATTTCCCAAGGAACGCTGTGCTTTCCCAGGGGAGATGCCCAGGCCATGAGGCTTTCGCTCTCTGCGGGTTTCTCCCACCGCGAGACTGGGCTCAGGCAAGCAGCAGCAGCCCACAGAACATTTCTCAGCGAATGCTGTGCTTGCACAGAGGCTTTGGCTTGGAGCGAACAGCACTTCGCCGCTGCTTTCTCGGCAAGGCTTCAGTCGCGTCAGGGAAGAAGAGCTGCGGGAGAGCTGGTGCCTCTTGGGCCTTGCTTTACCGGGCTCCATGTTCGCGTCCTAGGTTCACCCAGCCAGGCCGAACTAAGCAGACACAGCCACAACCCTGCAGTAGCGTGCATAGCCTAGGATGGCACTCTATGCACACTACCATCTCCCAGTGTAGACATCACTTGTCCTTTTACTCTGGCGCTCAGGCGGAATCTCGGTCTAGGCCAGACCAGCTCAGGCAAACAGTAACAGCGCTCAGACTGGACTCTGAGTTCCCAAAGAATGCTGTGCTTTCCCAGACGGGATGCCAGGGCAAAGAGTGTTTCGCTCTATGTGGGTTTCTCCCATCCTGCTGGGAATACTAGGCTAAGGCAAGCAGCAACAGCAGCCCTCAGAACCGACTCTGATTTCCCAGCGACTGCTATGCTTTCGAAGAGGTTTTCAGCTTGGCACGATCCGAACTTCGCTGCCGCTTCCTAAGAAAGGCTTTGGGTGTTCGCTCTGTCGCGGCAGGGAAGAAGAGCCGCGGGAGAGCTGGTGCCTCTTGGGAAGTGCTTTCCCGGGCTCCATGTTCGCGTTCTGGGTTCACCCTGCCAGGCCGAACTAAGCAGACACACCCACAACCCTGCAGTAGCTTGCATAGCCTAGGAGGGAACTCTATGCACATTACCATCTCCCAGTGTAGGCATTGCTTGGCCTTTTACTCTGGCGCTCATGCGGATTCTTGGACTAGGCCAGTGCTTTTTCCACAGGAAAGGTTAGGTGACAGGATCCCTGCCTACAGCCCGTGCACTTAATAGGGAGCTTTGGGGGATTGTCCCCACTCCTTCTTCTTAAACTCCGTGCCTCTTCCAAGCTTCCACATCCTGGAGGAAGACAGCATCTAACTCACCATTATCTCAGGGAGCTGTTTCTGCGAGTTCAGCGTAGGCGCCTGGTGGCTAGCGGATGTCTGCCCCAGGGACAGGTGGCCAAGGAGCTACTGTCTCCTTAGGCCCAGAGGTTCAGGACCGGCATGCTTTCTGCCCAGACCCCTTCCGAAGAGTGGAGCATGCGCCCTGCACTACTCATCCCCTCCTGTCTCCTTAGCAACCAGGCTTCTGTCTCTCTGCACTGGGAGCGGGTGATACTTTAGCGCCGGCTCTCCTACTTCGCAACCGTTTCCAGACCAGGAGGCCAATGGCTCCTGTTGTCCCCGGGCAGCGTGCTGCACCTTCCACAGACATGCTCCTGGGGACTGCACTGAAACACGTGTCCCTTTCCTTAAGGCTCTTTCCACATGCGCAACCGCGCTTCTCTCTCAGGCAGAGGGGATGCCCAGGCATAGAGGATTTTGCTCCATGCGGGTTTATTACACCGTGCTGAGGAGACCAGCTCAGGCAACAGGAGCATGCCTCAGACCGGACTCTGATTTGCCAAAGATTGCTGTGCTTTCCCAGAGGGGATGCCAGGGCAAAGAGGCTTTCGCTCTATGCGGGTTACTCCCATCCTGCTGGGAATACTAGGCGAAGGCAAGCAGGAACAGCAGCCCTCAGAACTGACTCTGTTTTCTCAGTGACTGCTATGCTTTTGAAGAGGTTTTCAGCTTGGCATTATCCGAACTTCGCTGCTGCTTCCTAAGAAAGGCTTTGGGTGTCGCTCTGTCGAGGCACGGAAGAAGAGCCGCGGGAGAGCTGGTGCCTCTTGGGACTTGCTTTCCCGGGCTCCATGTTCGCGTTCTAGGTTCACCCTGCCAGGCCTAACTAAGCAGACACACCCACAACCCTGCAGTAGCTTGCATAGCCTAGGAGGGAACTCTATGCACATTACCATCTCCCAGTGTAGGCATCGCTTGGCCTTTTACTCTGGCACTCACGTGGATTCTTGGACTAGGCCAGTGCTTTCCCCACAGGAAAGGAGAGGTGACAAGATCCCTGCCCACGGCCCGTGCACTGAATAGGGAGCTTTGGGGGACTGTCCCCACTCCTTCTTCTGAAACTCCGTACCTCTTCCAAGCTTCCACATCCTGGAGGAAGACAGCATCTAACTCACCGTTATCTCAGGGAGCTGTTTCTGCGAGTTCAGCGTAGGCGTCTGGTGGCTAGCGCATGTCTGCCCCAGGGACAGGTGGCCAAGGAGCTGCTGTCTCCTTAGGCCCAGAGGTTCAGGACAGGCATACTTTCGGCCCAGACCCCTTCCTAAGAGTGGAGCATGCGCCCTGCCCTACTCATGCCCTCCTGTCTCCTTAGCAACCAGGCTTCTGTCTCTCTGCACTGGGAGTGGGTGATACTTTATTGCCGGCTCTCCTGCTTCGCAACCGTTTCGAGACCAGAAGGCCAATGGCTCCTGTTGTCCCCGGGCAGCGTGTTGCACCTTCCACAGACATGCTCCTGGGGAAAGGCACTGAAACACGTGTCCCTTTCCTTAAGGCTCTTTCCACAGGCGCAACCGCGCTTCTCTCTCAGGCAGAGGGGATGCCCAGGCATAGAGGATTTTGCTCCCTGTGGGTTGATTACACCGTGCTGAGGAGACCAGCTCAGGCAACAGGAGCATGCCTCAGACCGGACTCTGATTTGCCAAAGATTGCTGTGCTTTCCCAGAGGGGATGCCAGGGCAAAGAGGCTTTCGCTCTATGCGGGTTTCTCCCATCCTGCTGGGAATACTAGGCTAAGGCAAGCAGGAACAGCAGCCCTCAGAACTGACTCTGTTTTCCCAGTGACTGCTATGCTTTCGAAGGGGTTTTCAGCTTGGCACGATCCGAACTTCGCTGCTGCTTCCTAAGATAGGCTTTGGGTGTTCGTTCTGTCGCGGCAGGGAAGAAGAGCCGCGGGAGAGCTGGTGCCTCTTGGAATTGCTTTCTCGGGCTCCAAGTTCACTCTCGGGATTCATCTTGCTATGCCGGAACTAAGCAGACACAGTCACAACCCTGCAGCAGCGTGCGTGGCCTAGCATGGCACTCTATGCCTATTACCATCTCTTTTCCTAGGTAAGTCTTTGCCTTTTGCTCTGGCGCTCAGGTAGACTCGGGATCTAGGCCAGTGCCTTGACCACAGAGGAGGGGAGGCCACAGGATCCCTGCCCACGGCCCGTGCACTGGGATGGGGAACTGTGGGGGACTGTCTCCACTCTTTCACCGGCACACCCCCTGCCACTCACATCGCTGCCACTTCTTGGTGGAAGACGTCATCTGACTGACCGTTTCTCCATGGGGTTGTTTCTGCGAGTTCCGGGTATGGCACCTGGTGGCAAGCCCAAGTCTGCCCTTGGGACAGGTGGCCAAGGAGATGCTGTCCCCTTGGGAACAGAGGCACAGGACAGGCCTGCCTTCTGCCCAGACTCCTTCCTCGGAGTGGTGCACGCACCTCGGCCCTAGTCGTCCCCTCATGTCTGCTTAGCATCCAGGCTTCCATCTCTCCACACAGGGAGCGGGTGACATTGTCTTGCCACCGGCCTGCTGTTTGTGCCACGGCAGGCTATCCTGCTTCCCAAACCCAAGGCCAACGGCTCCTTCTCTTCTCCGGGGTCGGCATGCAGCGACTTCCCCACACTTGGCTTCTCTCTCAGGCAGAGGGGATGCTAGGGCAAAGGGTATTTCGCTCCATGCGGGTATCTTCAACTAAGCTGCGGAGACTAGCTCAGGCTTACAGCAGCAGCATCCCCAAACCCAACTCTGATTTCCCAAGGAACGCTGTGCTTTCCCAGGGGAGATGCCCAGGCCATGAGGCTTTCGCTCTCTGCGGGTTTCTCCCACCGCGAGACTGGGCTCAGGCAAGCAGCAGCAGCCCACAGAACATTTCTCAGCGAATGCTGTGCTTGCACAGAGGCTTTGGCTTGGAGCGAACAGCACTTCGCCGCTGCTTTCTCGGCAAGGCTTCAGTCGCGTCAGGGAAGAAGAGCTGCGGGAGAGCTGGTGCCTCTTGGGCCTTGCTTTACCGGGCTCCATGTTCGCGTCCTAGGTTCACCCTGCCAGGCCGAACTAAGCAGACACAGCCACAACCCTGCAGTAGCGTGCATAGCCTAGGATGGCACTCTATGCACACTACCATCTCCCAGTGTAGACATCACTTGTCCTTTTACTCTGGCGCTCAGGCGGAATCTCGGTCTAGGCCAGACCAGCTCAGGCAAACAGTAACAGCGCTCAGACTGGACTCTGAGTTCCCAAAGAATGCTGTGCTTTCCCAGACGGGATGCCAGGGCAAAGAGTGTTTCGCTCTATGTGGGTTTCTCCCATCCTGCTGGGAATACTAGGCTAAGGCAAGCAGCAACAGCAGCCCTCAGAACCGACTCTGATTTCCCAGCGACTGCTATGCTTTCGAAGAGGTTTTCAGCTTGCCACGATCCGAACTTCGCTGCCGCTTCCTAAGAAAGGCTTTGGGTGTTCGCTCTGTCGAGGCAGGGAAGAAGAGCCGCGGGAGAGCTGGTGCCTCTTGGGAAGTGCTTTCCCGGGCTCCATGGTCGCGTTCTGGGTTCACCCTGCCAGGCCGAACTAAGCAGACACACCCACAACCCTGCAGTAGCTTGCATAGCCTAGGAGGGAACTCTATGCACATTACCATCTCCCAGTGTAGGCATTGCTTGGCCTTTTACTCTGGCGCTCATGCGGATTCTTGGACTAGGCCAGTGCTTTTTCCACAGGAAAGTTTAGGTGACAGGATCCCTGCCTACAGCCCGTGCACTTAATAGGGAGCTTTGGGGGATTGTCCCCACTCCTTCTTCTTAAACTCCGTGCCTCTTCCAAGCTTCCACATCCTGGAGGAAGACAGCATCTAACTCACCATTATCTCAGGGAGCTGTTTCTGCGAGTTCAGCGTAGGCGCCTGGTGGCTAGCGGATGTCTGCCCCAGGGACAGGTGGCCAAGGAGCTACTGTCTCCTTAGGCCCAGAGGTTCAGGACCGGCATGCTTTCTGCCCAGACCCCTTCCGAAGAGTGGAGCATGCGCCCTGCACTACTCATCCCCTCCTGTCTCCTTAGCAACCAGGCTTCTGTCTCTCTGCACTGGGAGTGGGTGATACTTTAGCGCCGGCTCTCCTACTTCGCAACCGTTTCCAGACCAGTAGGCCAATGGCTCCTGTTGTCCCCGGGCAGCGTGTTGCACCTTCCACAGACATGCTCCTGGGGACTGCACTGAAACACGTGTCCCTTTCCTTAAGGCTCTTTCCACAGGCGCAACCGCGCTTCTCTCTCAGGCAGAGGGGATGCCCAGGCATAGAGGATTTTAGTCCATGTGCGTTGATTACACCGTGCTGAGGAGACCAGCTCAGGCAACAGGAGCATGCCTCAGACCGGACTCTGATTTGCCAAAGATTGCTGTGCTTTCCCAGAGGGGATGCCAGGGCAAAGAGGCTTTCGCTCTATGCGGGTTTCTCCCATCCTGCTGGGAATACTAGGCTAAGGCAAGCAGGAACAGCAGCCCTCAGAACTGACTCTGTTTTCCCAGTGACTGCTATGCTTTCGAAGGGGTTTTCAGCTTGGCACGATCCGAACTTCGCTGCTGCTTCCTAAGATAGGCTTTGGGTGTTCGTTCTGTCGCGGCAGGGAAGAAGAGCCGCGGGAGAGCTGGTGCCTCTTGGAATTGCTTTCTCGGGCTCCAAGTTCACTCTCGGGATTCATCTTGCTATGCCGGAACTAAGCAGACACAGTCACAACCCTGCAGCAGCGTGCGTGGCCTAGCATGGCACTCTATGCCTATTACCATCTCTTTTCCTAGGTAAGTCTTTGCCTTTTGCTCTGGCGCTCAGGTAGACTCGGGATCTAGGCCAGTGCCTTGACCACAGAGGAGGGGAGGCCACAGGATCCCTGCCCACGGCCCGTGCACTGGGATGGGGAACTGTGGGGGACTGTCTCCACTCTTTCACCGGCACACCCCCTGCCACTCACATCGCTGCCACTTCTTGGTGGAAGACGTCATCTGACTGACCGTTTCTCCATGGGGTTGTTTCTGCGAGTTCCGGGTATGGCACCTGGTGGCAAGCCCAAGTCTGCCCTTGGGACAGGTGGCCAAGGAGATGCTGTCCCCTTGGGAACAGAGGCACAGGACAGGCCTGCCTTCTGCCCAGACTCCTTCCTCGGAGTGGTGCACGCACCTCGGCCCTAGTCGTCCCCTCATGTCTGCTTAGCATCCAGGCTTCCATCTCTCCACACAGGGAGCGGGTGACATTGTCTTGCCACCGGCCTGCTGTTTGTGCCACGGCAGGCTATCCTGCTTCCCAAACCCAAGGCCAACGGCTCCTTCTCTTCTCCGGGGTCGGCATGCAGCGACTTCCCCACACTTGGCTTCTCTCTCAGGCAGAGGGGATGCTAGGGCAAAGGGTATTTCGCTCCATGCGGGTATCTTCAACTAAGCTGCGGAGACTAGCTCAGGCTTACAGCAGCAGCATCCCCAAACCCAACTCTGATTTCCCAAGGAACGCTGTGCTTTCCCAGGGGAGATGCCCAGGCCATGAGGCTTTCGCTCTCTGCGGGTTTCTCCCACCGCGAGCCTGGGCTCAGGCAAGCAGCAGCAGCCCACAGAACATTTCTCAGCGAATGCTGTGCTTGCACAGAGGCTTTGGCTTGGAGCGAACAGCACTTCGCCGCTGCTTTCTCGGCAAGGCTTCAGTCGCGTCAGGGAAGAAGAGCTGCGGGAGAGCTGGTGCCTCTTGGGCCTTGCTTTACCGGGCTCCATGTTCGCGTCCTAGGTTCACCCAGCCAGGCCGATCTAAGCAGACACAGCCACAACCCTGCCGTAGCGTGCATAGCCTAGGATGGCACTCTATGCACACTACCATCTCCCAGTGTAGACATCACTTGTCCTTTTACTCTGGCGCTCAGGCGGAATCTCGGTCTAGGCCAGACCAGCTCAGGCAAACAGTAGCAGCGCTCAGACTGGACTCTGAGTTCCCAAAGAATGCTGTGCTTTCCCAGACGGGATGCCAGGGCAAAGAGTGTTTCGCTCTATGTGGGTTTCTCCCATCCTGCTGGGAATACTAGGCTAAGGCAAGCAGCAACAGCAGCCCTCAGAACCGACTCTGATTTCCCAGCGACTGCTATGCTTTCGAAGAGGTTTTCAGCTTGGCACGATCCGAACTTCGCTGCCGCTTCCTAAGAAAGGCTTTGGGTGTTCGCTCTGTCGCGGCAGGGAAGAAGAGCCGCGGGAGAGCTGGTGCCTCTTGGGAAGTGCTTTCCCGGGCTCCATGTTCGCGTTCTGGGTTCACCCTGCCAGGCCGAACTAAGCAGACACACCCACAACCCTGCAGTAGCTTGCATAGCCTAGGAGGGAACTCTATGCACATTACCATCTCCCAGTGTAGGCATTGCTTGGCCTTTTACTCTGGCGCTCATGCGGATTCTTGGACTAGGCCAGTGCTTTTTCCACAGGAAAGGTTAGGTGACAGGATCCCTGCCTACAGTCCGTGCACTTAATAGGGAGCTTTGGGGGATTGTCCCCACTCCTTCTTCTTAAACTCCGTGCCTCTTCCAAGCTTCCACATCCTGGAGGAAGACAGCATCTAACTCACCATTATCTCAGGGAGCTGTTTCTGCGAGTTCAGCGTAGGCGTCTGGTGGCTAGCGGATGTCTGCCCCAGGGACAGGTGGCCAAGGAGCTACTGTCTCCTTAGGCCCAGAGGTTCAGGACCGGCATGCTTTCTGCCCAGACCCCTTCCTAAGAGTGGAGCATGCGCCCTGCACTACTCATCCCCTCCTGTCTCCTTAGCAACCAGGCTTCTGTCTCTCTGCACTGGGAGCGGGTGATACTTTAGCGCCGGCTCTCCTACTTCGCAACCGTTTCCAGACCAGGAGGCCAATGGCTCCTGTTGTCCCCGGGCAGCGTGCTGCACCTTCCACAGACATGCTCCTGGGGACTGCACTGAAACACGTGTCCCTTTCCTTAAGGCTCTTTCCACATGCGCAACCGCGCTTCTCTCTCAGGCAGAGGGGATGCCCAGGCATAGAGGATTTTGCTCCATGCGGGTTTATTACACCGTGCTGAGGAGACCAGCTCAGGCAACAGGAGCATGCCTCAGACCGGACTCTGATTTGCCAAAGATTGCTGTGCTTTCCCAGAGGGGATGCCAGGGCAAAGAGGCTTTCGCTCTATGCGGGTTACTCCCATCCTGCTGGGAATACTAGGCGAAGGCAAGCAGGAACAGCAGCCCTCAGAACTGACTCTGTTTTCTCAGTGACTGCTATGCTTTCGAAGAGGTTTTCAGCTTGGCATTATCCGAACTTCGCTGCTGCTTCCTAAGAAAGGCTTTGGGTGTCGCTCTGTCGAGGCACGGAAGAAGAGCCGCGGGAGAGCTGGTGCCTCTTGGGACTTGCTTTCCCGGGCTCCATGTTCGCGTTCTAGGTTCACCCTGCCAGGCCTAACTAAGCAGACACACCCACAACCCTGCAGTAGCTTGCATAGCCTAGGAGGGAACTCTATGCACATTACCATCTCCCAGTGTAGGCATCGCTTGGCCTTTTACTCTGGCACTCACGTGGATTCTTGGACTAGGCCAGTGCTTTCCCCACAGGAAAGGAGAGGTGACAAGATCCCTGCCGACGGCCCGTGCACTGAATAGGGAGCTTTGGGGGACTGTCCCCACTCCTTCTTCTGAAACTCCGTACCTCTTCCAAGCTTCCACATCCTGGAGGAAGACAGCATCTAACTCACCGTTATCTCAGGGAGCTGTTTCTGCGAGTTCAGCGTAGGCGTCTGGTGGCTAGCGCATGTCTGCCCCAGGGACAGGTGGCCAAGGAGCTGCTGTCTCCTTAGGCCTAGAGGTTCAGGACAGGCATAATTTCGGCCCAGACCCCTTCCTAAGAGTGGAGCATGCGCCCTGCCCTACTCATGCCCTCCTGTCTCCTTAGCAACCAGGCTTCTGTCTCTCTGCACTGGGAGTGGGTGATACTTTATTGCCGGCTCTCCTGCTTCGCAACCGTTTCGAGAACAGAAGGCCAATGGCTCCTGTTGTCCCCGGGCAGCGTGTTGCACCTTCCACAGACATGCTCCTGGGGAAAGGCACTGAAACACGTGTCCCTTTCCTTAAGGCTCTTTCCACAGGCGCAACCGCGCTTCTCTCTCAGGCAGAGGGGATGCCCAGGCATAGAGGATTTTGCTCCCTGTGGGTTTATTACACCGTGCTGAGGAGACCAGCTCAGGCAACAGGAGCATGCCTCAGACCGGACTCTGATTTGCCAAAGATTGCTGTGCTTTCCCAGAGGGGATGCCAGGGCAAAGAGGCTTTCGCTCTATGCGGGTTTCTCCCATCCTGCTGGGAATACTAGGCTAAGGCAAGCAGGAACAGCAGCCCTCAGAACTGACTCTGTTCTCCCAGTGACTGCTATGCTTTCGAAGGGGTTTTCAGCTTGGCACGATCCGAACTTCGCTGCTGCTTCCTAAGATAGGCTTTGGGTGTTCGTTCTGTCGCGGCAGGGAAGAAGAGCCGCGGGAGAGCTGGTGCCTCTTGGAATTGCTTTCCCGGGCTCCAAGTTCACTCTCGGGGTTCACCTTGCTATGCCGGAACTAAGCAGACACAGTCACAACCCTGCAGCAGCGTGCGTGGCCTAGCATGGCACTCTATGCCTATTACCATCTCTTGTCCTAGGTAAGTCTTTGCCTTTTGCTCTGGCACTCACGTAGACTCGGGATCTAGGCCAGTGCCTTGACCACAGAGGAGGGGAGGCCACAGGATCCCTGCCCACGGCCCGTGCACTGGGATGGGGAACTGTGGGGGACTGTCTCCACTCTTTCACAGGCACACCCCCTGGCACTCACATCGCTGCCACTTCTTGGTGGAAGACGTCATCTGACTGACCGTTTCTCCATGGGGTTGTTTCTGCGAGTTCCGGGTATGGCACCTGGTGGCAAGCCCAAGTCTGCCCTTGGGACAGGTGGCCAAGGAGATGCTGTCCCCTTGGGAACAGAGGCACAGGACAGGCCTGCCTTCTGCCCAGACTCCTTCCTCGGAGTGGTGCACGCACCTCGGCCCTAGTCGTCCCCTCATGTCTGCTTAGCATCCAGGCTTCCATCTCTCCACACAGGGAGCGGGTGACATTGTCTTGCCACCGGCCTGCTGTTTGTGCCACGGCAGGCTATCCTGCTTCCCAAACCCAAGGCCAACGGCTCCTTCTCTTCTCCGGGGTCGGCATGCAGCGACTTCCCCACACTTGGCTTCTCTCTCAGGCAGAGGGGATGCTAGGGCAAAGGGTATTTCGCTCCATGCGGGTATCTTCAACTAAGCTGCGGAGACTAGCTCAGGCTTACAGCAGCAGCATCCCCAAACCCAACTCTGATTTCCCAAGGAACGCTGTGCTTTCCCAGGGGAGATGCCCAGGCCATGAGGCTTTCGCTCTCTGCGGGTTTCTCCCACCGCGAGACTGGGCTCAGGCAAGCAGCAGCAGCCCACAGAACATTTCTCAGCGAATGCTGTGCTTGCACAGAGGCTTTGGCTTGGAGCGAACAGCACTTCGCCGCTGCTTTCTCGGCAAGGCTTCAGTCGCGTCAGGGAAGAAGAGCTGCGGGAGAGCTGGTGCCTCTTGGGCCTTGCTTTACCGGGCTCCATGTTCGCGTCCTAGGTTCACCCTGCCAGGCCGAACTAAGCAGACACAGCCACAACCCTGCAGTAGCGTGCATAGCCTAGGATGGCACTCTATGCACACTACCATCTCCCAGTGTAGACATCACTTGTCCTTTTACTCTGGCGCTCAGGCGGAATCTCGGTCTAGGCCAGACCAGCTCAGGCAAACAGTAGCAGCGCTCAGACTGGACTCTGAGTTCCCAAAGAATGCTGTGCTTTCCCAGACGGGATGCCAGGGCAAAGAGTGTTTCGCTCTATGTGGGTTTCTCCCATCCTGCTGGGAATACTAGGCTAAGGCAAGCAGCAACAGCAGCCCTCAGAACCGACTCTGATTTCCCAGCGACTGCTATGCTTTCGAAGAGGTTTTCAGCTTGCCACGATCCGAACTTCGCTGCCGCTTCCTAAGAAAGGCTTTGGGTGTTCGCTCTGTCGAGGCAGGGAAGAAGAGCCGCGGGAGAGCTGGTGCCTCTTGGGAAGTGCTTTCCCGGGCTCCATGGTCGCGTTCTGGGTTCACCCTGCCAGGCCGAACTAAGCAGACACACCCACAACCCTGCAGTAGCTTGCATAGCCTAGGAGGGAACTCTATGCACATTACCATCTCCCAGTGTAGGCATTGCTTGGCCTTTTACTCTGGCGCTCATGCGGATTCTTGGACTAGGGGAGTGCTTTTTCCACAGGAAAGTTTAGGTGACAGGATCCCTGCCTACAGCCCGTGCACTTAATAGGGAGCTTTGGGGGATTGTCCCCACTCCTTCTTCTTAAACTCCGTGCCTCTTCCAAGCTTCCACATCCTGGAGGAAGACAGCATCTAACTCACCATTATCTCAGGGAGCTGTTTCTGCGAGTTCAGCGTAGGCGCCTGGTGGCTAGCGGATGTCTGCCCCAGGGACAGGTGGCCAAGGAGCTACTGTCTCCTTAGGCCCAGAGGTTCAGGACCGGCATGCTTTCTGCCCAGACCCCTTCCGAAGAGTGGAGCATGCGCCCTGCACTACTCATCCCCTCCTGTCTCCTTAGCAACCAGGCTTCTGTCTCTCTGCACTGGGAGTGGGTGATACTTTAGCGCCGGCTCTCCTACTTCGCAACCGTTTCCAGACCAGTAGGCCAATGGCTCCTGTTGTCCCCGGGCAGCGTGTTGCACCTTCCACAGACATGCTCCTGGGGAAAGGCACTGAAACACGTGTCCCTTTCCTTAAGGCTCTTTCCACAGGCGCAACCGCGCTTCTCTCTCAGGCAGAGGGGATGCCCAGGCATAGAGGATTTTGCTCCATGCGGGTTTATTACACCGTGCTGAGGAGACCAGCTCAGGCAACAGGAGCATGCCTCAGACCGGACTCTGATTTGCCAAAGATTGCTGTGCTTTCCCAGAGGGGATGCCAGGGCAAAGAGGCTTTCGCTCTATGCGGGTTTCTCCCATCCTGCTGGGAATACTAGGCTAAGGCAAGCAGGAACAGCAGCCCTCAGAACTGACTCTGTTTTCCCAGTGACTGCTATGCTTTCGAAGGGGTTTTCAGCTTGGCACGATCCGAACTTCGCTGCTGCTTCCTAAGATAGGCTTTGGGTGTTCGTTCTGTCGCGGCAGGGAAGAAGAGCCGCGGGAGAGCTGGTGCCTCTTGGAATTGCTTTCTCGGGCTCCAAGTTCACTCTCGGGATTCATCTTGCTATGCCGGAACTAAGCAGACACAGTCACAACCCTGCAGCAGCGTGCGTGGCCTAGCATGGCACTCTATGCCTATTACCATCTCTTTTCCTAGGTAAGTCTTTGCCTTTTGCTCTGGCGCTCAGGTAGACTCGGGATCTAGGCCAGTGCCTTGACCACAGAGGAGGGGAGGCCACAGGATCCCTGCCCACGGCCCGTGCACTGGGATGGGGAACTGTGGGGGACTGTCTCCACTCTTTCACCGGCACACCCCCTGCCACTCACATCGCTGCCACTTCTTGGTGGAAGACGTCATCTGACTGACCGTTTCTCCATGGGGTTGTTTCTGCGAGTTCCGGGTATGGCACCTGGTGGCAAGCCCAAGTCTGCCCTTGGGACAGGTGGCCAAGGAGATGCTGTCCCCTTGGGAACAGAGGCACAGGACAGGCCTGCCTTCTGCCCAGACTCCTTCCTCGGAGTGGTGCACGCACCTCGGCCCTAGTCGTCCCCTCATGTCTGCTTAGCATCCAGGCTTCCATCTCTCCACACAGGGAGCGGGTGACATTGTCTTGCCACCGGCCTGCTGTTTGTGCCACGGCAGGCTATCCTGCTTCCCAAACCCAAGGCCAACAGCTCCTTCTCTTCTCCGGGGTCGGCATGCAGCGACTTCCCCACACTTGGCTTCTCTCTCAGGCAGAGGGGATGCTAGGGCAAAGGGTATTTCGCTCCATGCGGGTATCTTCAACTAAGCTGCGGAGACTAGCTCAGGCTTACAGCAGCAGCATCCCCAAACCCAACTCTGATTTCCCAAGGAACGCTGTGCTTTCCCAGGGGAGATGCCCAGGCCATGAGGCTTTCGCTCTCTGCGGGTTTCTCCCACCGCGAGACTGGACTCAGGCAAGCAGCAGCAGCCCACAGAACATTTCTCAGCGAATGCTGTGCTTGCACAGAGGCTTTGGCTTGGAGCGAACAGCACTTCGCCGCTGCTTTCTCGGCAAGGCTTCAGTCGCGTCAGGGAAGAAGAGCTGCGGGAGAGCTGGTGCCTCTTGGGCCTTGCTTTACCGGGCTCCATGTTCGCGTTCTAGGTTCACCCTGCCAGGCCTAACTAAGCAGACACACCCACAACCCTGCAGTAGCTTGCATAGCCTAGGAGGGAACTCTATGCACATTACCATCTCCCAGTGTAGGCATCGCTTGGCCTTTTACTCTGGCACTCACGTGGATTCTTGGACTAGGCCAGTGCTTTCCCCACAGGAAAGGAGAGGTGACAAGATCCCTGCCCACGGCCCGTGCACTGAATAAGGAGCTTTGGGGGACTGTCCCCACTCCTTCTTCTGAAACTCCGTACCTCTTCCAAGCTTCCACATCCTGGAGGAAGACAGCATCTAACTCACCGTTATCTCAGGGAGCTGTTTCTGCGAGTTCAGCGTAGGCGCCTGGTGGCTAGCGCATGTCTGCCCCAGGGACAGGTGGCCAAGGAGCTGCTGTCTCCTTAGGCCCAGAGGTTCAGGACAGGCATACTTTCGGCCCAGACCCCTTCCTAAGAGTGGAGCATGCGCCCTGCCCTACTCATGCCCTCCTGTCTCCTTAGCAACCAGGCTTCTGTCTCTCTGCACTGGGAGTGGGTGATACTTTATTGCCGGCTCTCTTGCTTCACAACCGTTTCGAGACCAGAAGGCCAATGGCTCCTGTTGTCCCCGGGCAGCGTGTTGCACCTTCCACAGACATGCTCCTGGGGACGGCACTGAAACACGTGTCCCTTTCCTTAAGGCTCTTTCCACAGGCGCAACCGCGCTTCTCTCTCAGGCAGAGGGGATGCCCAGGCATAGAGGATTTTGCTCCATGTGGGTTGATTACACCGTGCTGAGGAGACCAGCTCAGGCAACAGGAGCATGCCTCAGACCGGACTCTGATTTGCCAAAGATTGCTGTGCTTTCCCAGAGGGGATGCCAGGGCAAAGAGGCTTTCGCTCTATGCGGGTTTCTCCCATCCTGCTGGGAATACTAGGCTAAGGCAAGCAGGAACAGCAGCCCTCAGAACTGACTCTGTTTTCCCAGTGACTGCTATGCTTTCGAAGGGGTTTTCAGCTTGGCACGATCCGAACTTCGCTGCTGCTTCCTAAGATAGGCTTTGGGTGTTCGTTCTGTCGCGGCAGGGAAGAAGAGCCGCGGGAGAGCTGGTGCCTCTTGGAATTGCTTTCTCGGGCTCCAAGTTCACTCTCGGGATTCATCTTGCTATGCCGGAACTAAGCAGACACAGTCACAACCCTGCAGCAGCGTGCGTGGCCTAGCATGGCACTCTATGCCTATTACCATCTCTTTTCCTAGGTAAGTCTTTGCCTTTTGCTCTGGCGCTCAGGTAGACTCGGGATCTAGGCCAGTGCCTTGACCACAGAGGAGGGGAGGCCACAGGATCCCTGCCCACGGCCCGTGCACTGGGATGGGGAACTGTGGGGGACTGTCTCCACTCTTTCACCGGCACACCCCCTGCCACTCACATCGCTGCCACTTCTTGGTGGAAGACGTCATCTGACTGACCGTTTCTCCATGGGGTTGTTTCTGCGAGTTCCGGGTATGGCACCTGGTGGCAAGCCCAAGTCTGCCCTTGGGACAGGTGGCCAAGGAGATGCTGTCCCCTTGGGAACAGAGGCACAGGACAGGCCTGCCTTCTGCCCAGACTCCTTCCTCGGAGTGGTGCACGCACCTCGGCCCTAGTCGTCCCCTCATGTCTGCTTAGCATCCAGGCTTCCATCTCTCCACACAGGGAGCGGGTGACATTGTCTTGCCACCGGCCTGCTGTTTGTGCCACGGCAGGCTATCCTGCTTCCCAAACCCAAGGCCAACGGCTCCTTCTCTTCTCCGGGGTCGGCATGCAGCGACTTCCCCACACTTGGCTTCTCTCTCAGGCAGAGGGGATGCTAGGGCAAAGGGTATTTCGCTCCATGCGGGTATCTTCAACTAAGCTGCGGAGACTAGCTCAGGCTTACAGCAGCAGCATCCCCAAACCCAACTCTGATTTCCCAAGGAACGCTGTGCTTTCCCAGGGGAGATGCCCAGGCCATGAGGCTTTCGCTCTCTGCGGGTTTCTCCCACCGCGAGACTGGGCTCAGGCAAGCAGCAGCAGCCCACAGAACATTTCTCAGCGAATGCTGTGCTTGCACAGAGGCTTTGGCTTGGAGCGAACAGCACTTCGCCGCTGCTTTCTCGGCAAGGCTTCAGTCGCGTCAGGGAAGAAGAGCTGCGGGAGAGCTGGTGCCTCTTGGGCCTTGCTTTACCGGGCTCCATGTTCGCGTCCTAGGTTCACCCTGCCAGGCCGAACTAAGCAGACACAGCCACAACCCTGCAGTAGCGTGCATAGCCTAGGATGGCACTCTATGCACACTACCATCTCCCAGTGTAGACATCACTTGTCCTTTTACTCTGGCGCTCAGGCGGAATCTCGGTCTAGGCCAGACCAGCTCAGGCAAACAGTAGCAGCGCTCAGACTGGACTCTGAGTTCCCAAAGAATGCTGTGCTTTCCCAGACGGGATGCCAGGGCAAAGAGTGTTTCGCTCTATGTGGGTTTCTCCCATCCTGCTGGGAATACTAGGCTAAGGCAAGCAGCAACAGCAGCCCTCAGAACCGACTCTGATTTCCCAGCGACTGCTATGCTTTCGAAGAGGTTTTCAGCTTGGCACGATCCGAACTTCGCTGCCGCTTCCTAAGAAAGGCTTTGGGTGTTCGCTCTGTCGCGGCAGGGAAGAAGAGCCGCGGGAGAGCTGGTGCCTCTTGGGAAGTGCTTTCCCGGGCTCCATGTTCGCGTTCTGGGTTCACCCTGCCAGGCCGAACAAAGCAGACACACCCACAACCCTGCAGTAGCTTGCATAGCCTAGGAGGGAACTCTATGCACATTACCATCTCCCAGTGTAGGCATTGCTTGGCCTTTTACTCTGGCGCTCATGCGGATTCTTGGACTAGGCCAGTGCTTTTTCCACAGGAAAGGTTAGGTGACAGGATCCCTGCCTACAGCCCGTGCACTTAATAGGGA
Organism: Mustela nivalis; assembly: GCF_964662115.1. Lineage (NCBI taxonomy): Eukaryota > Metazoa > Chordata > Mammalia > Carnivora > Mustelidae > Mustela > Mustela nivalis. The sequence continues at coordinate 70,079 of NW_028134938.1, read as the reverse complement.
GCTTTGGGGGATTGTCCCCACTCCTTCTTCTTAAACTCCGTGCCTCTTCCAAGCTTCCACATCCTGGAGGAAGACAGCATCTAACTCACCATTATCTCAGGGAGCTGTTTCTGCGAGTTCAGCGTAGGCGCCTGGTGGCTAGCGGATGTCTGCCCCAGGGACAGGTGGCCAAGGAGCTACTGTCTCCTTAGGCCCAGAGGTTCAGGACCGGCATGCTTTCTGCCCAGACCCCTTCCTAAGAGTGGAGCATGCGCCCTGCACTACTCATCCCCTCCTGTCTCCTTAGCAACCAGGCTTCTGTCTCTCTGCACTGGGAGTGGGTGATACTTTAGCGCCGGCTCTCCTACTTCGCAACCGTTTCCAGACCAGTAGGCCAATGGCTCCTGTTGTCCCCGGGCAGCGTGCTGCACCTTCCACAGACATGCTCCTGGGGACTGCACTGAAACACGTGTCCCTTTCCTTAAGGCTCTTTCCACATGCGCAACCGCGCTTCTCTCTCAGGCAGAGGGGATGCCCAGGCATAGAGGATTTTGCTCCATGCGGGTTTATTACACCGTGCTGAGGAGACCAGCTCAGGCAACAGGAGCATGCCTCAGACCGGACTCTGATTTGCCAAAGATTGCTGTGCTTTCCCAGAGGGGATGCCAGGGCAAAGAGGCTTTCGCTCTATGCGGGATACTCCCATCCTGCTGGGAATACTAGGCGAAGGCAAGCAGGAACAGCAGCCCTCAGAACTGACTCTGTTTTCTCAGTGACTGCTATGCTTTTGAAGAGGTTTTCAGCTTGGCATTATCCGAACTTCGCTGCTGCTTCCTAAGAAAGGCTTTGGGTGTCGCTCTGTCGAGGCAGGGAAGAAGAGCCGCGGGAGAGCTGGTGCCTCTTGGGACTTGCTTTCCCGGGCTCCATGTTCGCGTTCTAGGTTCACCCTGCCAGGCCTAACTAAGCAGACACACCCACAACCCTGCAGTAGCTTGCAGGGAGGGAACTCTATGCACATTACCATCTCCCAGTGTAGGCATCGCTTGGCCTTTTACTCTGGCACTCACGTGGATTCTTGGACTAGGCCAGTGCTTTCCCCACAGGAAAGGAGAGGTGACAAGATCCCTGCCCACGGCCCGTGCACTGAATAAGGAGCTTTGGGGGACTGTCCCCACTCCTTCTTCTGAAACTCCGTACCTCTTCCAAGCTTCCACATCCTGGAGGAAGACAGCATCTAACTCACCGTTATCTCAGGGAGCTGTTTCTGTGAGTTCAGCGTAGGCGCCTGGTGGCTAGCGCATGTCTGCCCCAGGGACAGGTGGCCAAGGAGCTGCTGTCTCCTTAGGCCCAGAGGTTCAGGACAGGCATACTTTCGGCCCAGACCCCTTCCTAAGAGTGGAGCATGCGCCCTGCCCTACTCATGCCCTCCTGTCTCCTTAGCAACCAGGCTTCTGTCTCTCTGCACTGGGAGTGGGTGATACTTTATTGCCGGCTCTCCTGCTTCGCAACCGTTTCGAGACCAGAAGGCCAATGGCTCCTGTTGTCCCCGGGCAGCGTGTTGCACCTTCCACAGACATGCTCCTGGGGACGGCACTGAAACACGTGTCCCTTTCCTTAAGGCTCTTTCCACAGGCGCAACCGCGCTTCTCTCTCAGGCAGAGGGGATGCCCAGGCATAGAGGATTTTGCTCCATGTGGGTTGATTGCACCGTGCTGAGGAGACCAGCTCAGGCAACAGGAGCATGCCTCAGACCGGACTCTGATTTGCCAAAGATTGCTGTGCTTTCCCAGAGGGGATGCCAGGGCAAAGAGGCTTTCGCTCTATGCGGGTTTCTCCCATCCTGCTGGGAATGCTAGGCTAAGGCAAGCAGGAACAGCAGCCCTCAGAACTGACTCTGTTTTCCCAGTGACTGCTATGCTTTCGAAGGGGTTTTCAGCTTGGCACGATCCGAACTTCGCTGCTGCTTCCTAAGATAGGCTTTGGGTGTTCGTTCTGTCGCGGCAGGGAAGAAGAGCCGCGGGAGAGCTGGTGCCTCTTGGAATTGCTTTCTCGGGCTCCAAGTTCACTCTCGGGATTCATCTTGCTATGCCGGAACTAAGCAGACACAGTCACAACCCTGCAGCAGCGTGCGTGGCCTAGCATGGCACTCTATGCCTATTACCATCTCTTTTCCTAGGTAAGTCTTTGCCTTTTGCTCTGGCGCTCAGGTAGACTCGGGATCTAGGCCAGTGCCTTGACCACAGAGGAGGGGAGGCCACAGGATCCCTGCCCACGGCCCGTGCACTGGGATGGGGAACTGTGGGGGACTGTCTCCACTCTTTCACCGGCACACCCCCTGCCACTCACATCGCTGCCACTTCTTGGTGGAAGACGTCATCTGACTGACCGTTTCTCCATGGGGTTGTTTCTGCGAGTTCCGGGTATGGCACCTGGTGGCAAGCCCAAGTCTGCCCTTGGGACAGGTGGCCAAGGAGATGCTGTCCCCTTGGGAACAGAGGCACAGGACAGGCCTGCCTTCTGCCCAGACTCCTTCCTCGGAGTGGTGCACGCACCTCGGCCCTAGTCGTCCCCTCATGTCTGCTTAGCATCCAGGCTTCCATCTCTCCACACAGGGAGCGGGTGACATTGTCTTGCCACCGGCCTGCTGTTTGTGCCACGGCAGGCTATCCTGCTTCCCAAACCCAAGGCCAACGGCTCCTTCTCTTCTCCGGGGTCGGCATGCAGCGACTTCCCCACACTTGGCTTCTCTCTCAGGCAGAGGGGATGCTAGGGCAAAGGGTATTTCGCTCCATGCGGGTATCTTCAACTAAGCTGCGGAGACTAGCTCAGGCTTACAGCAGCAGCATCCCCAAACCCAACTCTGATTTCCCAAGGAACGCTGTGCTTTCCCAGGGGAGATGCCCAGGCCATGAGGCTTTCGCTCTCTGCGGGTTTCTCCCACCGCGAGACTGGGCTCAGGCAAGCAGCAGCAGCCCACAGAACATTTCTCAGCGAATGCTGTGCTTGCACAGAGGCTTTGGCTTGGAGCGAACAGCACTTCGCCGCTGCTTTCTCGGCAAGGCTTCAGTCGCGTCAGGGAAGAAGAGCTGCGGGAGAGCTGGTGCCTCTTGGGCCTTGCTTTACCGGGCTCCATGTTCGCGTCCTAGGTTCACCCTGCCAGGCCGAACTAAGCAGACACAGCCACAACCCTGCAGTAGCGTGCATAGCCTAGGATGGCACTCTATGCACACTACCATCTCCCAGTGTAGACATCACTTGTCCTTTTACTCTGGCGCTCAGGCGGAATCTCGGTCTAGGCCAGACCAGCTCAGGCAAACAGTAGCAGCGCTCAGACTGGACTCTGAGTTCCCAAAGAATGCTGTGCTTTCCCAGACGGGATGCCAGGGCAAAGAGTGTTTCGCTCTATGTGGGTTTCTCCCATCCTGCTGGGAATACTAGGCTAAGGCAAGCAGCAACAGCAGCCCTCAGAACCGACTCTGATTTCCCAGCGACTGCTATGCTTTCGAAGAGGTTTTCAGCTTGCCACGATCCGAACTTCGCTGCCGCTTCCTAAGAAAGGCTTTGGGTGTTCGCTCTGTCGCGGCAGGGAAGAAGAGCCGCGGGAGAGCTGGTGCCTCTTGGGAAGTGCTTTCCCGGGCTCCATGTTCGCGTTCTGGGTTCACCCTGCCAGGCCGAACAAAGCAGACACACCCACAACCCTGCAGTAGCTTGCATAGCCTAGGAGGGAACTCTATGCACATTACCATCTCCCAGTGTAGGCATTGCTTGGCCTTTTACTCTGGCGCTCATGCGGATTCTTGGACTAGGCCAGTGCTTTTTCCACAGGAAAGGTTAGGTGACAGGATCCCTGCCTACAGCCCGTGCACTTAATAGGGAGCTTTGGGGGATTGTCCCCACTCCTTCTTCTTAAACTCCGTGCCTCTTCCAAGCTTCCACATCCTGGAGGAAGACAGCATCTAACTCACCATTATCTCAGGGAGCTGTTTCTGCGAGTTCAGCGTAGGCGCCTGGTGGCTAGCGGATGTCTGCCCCAGGGACAGGTGGCCAAGGAGCTACTGTCTCCTTAGGCCCAGAGGTTCAGGACCGGCATGCTTTCTGCCCAGACCCCTTCCTAAGAGTGGAGCATGCGCCCTGCACTACTCATCCCCTCCTGTCTCCTTAGCAACCAGGCTTCTGTCTCTCTGCACTGGGAGTGGGTGATACTTTAGCGCCGGCTCTCCTACTTCGCAACCGTTTCCAGACCAGGAGGCCAATGGCTCCTGTTGTCCCCGGGCAGCGTGCTGCACCTTCCACAGACATGCTCCTGGGGACTGCACTGAAACACGTGTCCCTTTCCTTAAGGCTCTTTCCACATGCGCAACCGCGCTTCTCTCTCAGGCAGAGGGGATGCCCAGGCATAGAGGATTTTGCTCCATGCGGGTTTATTACACCGTGCTGAGGAGACCAGCTCAGGCAACAGGAGCATGCCTCAGTCCGGACTCTGATTTGCCAAAGATTGCTGTGCTTTCCCAGAGGGGATGCCAGGGCAAAGAGGCTTTCGCTCTATGCGGGTTACTCCCATCCTGCTGGGAATACTAGGCGAAGGCAAGCAGGAACAGCAGCCCTCAGAACTGACTCTGTTTTCTCAGTGACTGCTATGCTTTTGAAGAGGTTTTCAGCTTGGCATTATCCGAACTTCGCTGCTGCTTCCTAAGAAAGGCTTTGGGTGTCGCTCTGTCGAGGCAGGGAAGAAGAGCCGCGGGAGAGCTGGTGCCTCTTGGGACTTGCTTTCCCGGGCTCCATGTTCGCGTTCTAGGTTCACCCTGCCAGGCCTAACTAAGCAGACACACCCACAACCCTGCAGTAGCTTGCAGGGAGGGAACTCTATGCACATTACCATCTCCCAGTGTAGGCATCGCTTGGCCTTTTACTCTGGCACTCACGTGGATTCTTGGACTAGGCCAGTGCTTTCCCCACAGGAAAGGAGAGGTGACAAGATCCCTGCCCACGGCCCGTGCACTGAATAGGGAGCTTTGGGGGACTGTCCCCACTCCTTCTTCTGAAACTCCGTACCTCTTCCAAGCTTCCACATCCTGGAGGAAGACAGCATCTAACTCACCGTTATCTCAGGGAGCTGTTTCTGCGAGTTCAGCGTAGGTGCCTGGTGGCTAGCGCATGTCTGCCCCAGGGACAGGTGGCCAAGGAGCTGCTGTCTCCTTAGGCCCAGAGGTTCAGGACAGGCATACTTTCGGCCCAGACCCCTTCCTAAGAGTGGAGCATGCGCCCTGCCCTACTCATGCCCTCCTGTCTCCTTAGCAACCAGGCTTCTGTCTCTCTGCACTGGGAGTGGGTGATACTTTATTGCCGGCTCTCCTGCTTCGCAACCGTTTCAAGACCAGAAGGCCAATGGCTCCTGTTGTCCCCGGGAAGCGTGTTGCACCTTCCACAGACATGCTCCTGGGGACGGCACTGAAACACGTGTCCCTTTCCTTAAGGCTCTATCCACAGGCGCAACCGCGCTTCTCTCTCAGGCAGAGGGGATGCCCAGGCATAGAGGATTTTGCTCCATGTGGGTTGATTACACCGTGCTGAGGAGACCAGCTCAGGCAACAGGAGCATGCCTCAGACCGGACTCTGATTTGCCAAAGATTGCTGTGCTTTCCCAGAGGGGATGCCAGGGCAAAGAGGCTTTCGCTCTATGCGGGTTTCTCCCATCCTGCTGGGAATACTAGGCTAAGGCAAGCAGGAACAGCAGCCCTCAGAACTGACTCTGTTTTCCCAGTGACTGCTATGCTTTCGAAGGGGTTTTCAGCTTGGCACGATCCGAACTTCGCTGCTGCTTCCTAAGATAGGCTTTGGGTGTTCGTTCTGTCGCGGCAGGGAAGAAGAGCCGCGGGAGAGCTGGTGCCTCTTGGAATTGCTTTCTCGGGCTCCAAGTTCACTCTCGGGATTCATCTTGCTATGCCGGAACTAAGCAGACACAGTCACAACCCTGCAGCAGCGTGCGTGGCCTAGCATGGCACTCTATGCCTATTACCATCTCTTTTCCTAGGTAAGTCTTTGCCTTTTGCTCTGGCGCTCAGGTAGACTCGGGATCTAGGCCAGTGCCTTGACCACAGAGGAGGGGAGGCCACAGGATCCCTGCCCACGGCCCGTGCACTGGGATGGGGAACTGTGGGGGACTGTCTCCACTCTTTCACCGGCACACCCCCTGCCACTCACATCGCTGCCACTTCTTGGTGGAAGACGTCATCTGACTGACCGTTTCTCCATGGGGTTGTTTCTGCGAGTTCCGGGTATGGCACCTGGTGGCAAGCCCAAGTCTGCCCTTGGGACAGGTGGCCAAGGAGATGCTGTCCCCTTGGGAACAGAGGCACAGGACAGGCCTGCCTTCTGCCCAGACTCCTTCCTCGGAGTGGTGCACGCACCTCGGCCCTAGTCGTCCCCTCATGTCTGCTTAGCATCCAGGCTTCCATCTCTCCACACAGGGAGCGGGTGACATTGTCTTGCCACCGGCCTGCTGTTTGTGCCACGGCAGGCTATCCTGCTTCCCAAACCCAAGGCCAACGGCTCCTTCTCTTCTCCGGGGTCGGCATGCAGCGACTTCCCCACACTTGGCTTCTCTCTCAGGCAGAGGGGATGCTAGGGCAAAGGGTATTTCGCTCCATGCGGGTATCTTCAACTAAGCTGCGGAGACTAGCTCAGGCTTACAGCAGCAGCATCCCCAAACCCAACTCTGATTTCCCAAGGAACGCTGTGCTTTCCCAGGGGAGATGCCCAGGCCATGAGGCTTTCGCTCTCTGCGGGTTTCTCCCACCGCGAGACTGGGCTCAGGCAAGCAGCAGCAGCCCACAGAACATTTCTCAGCGAATGCTGTGCTTGCACAGAGGCTTTGGCTTGGAGCGAACAGCACTTCGCCGCTGCTTTCTCGGCAAGGCTTCAGTCGCGTCAGGGAAGAAGAGCTGCGGGAGAGCTGGTGCCTCTTGGGCCTTGCTTTACCGGGCTCCATGTTCGCGTCCTAGGTTCACCCAGCCAGGCCGAACTAAGCAGACACAGCCACAACCCTGCAGTAGCGTGCATAGCCTAGGATGGCACTCTATGCACACTACCATCTCCCAGTGTAGACATCACTTGTCCTTTTACTCTGGCGCTCAGGCGGAATCTCGGTCTAGGCCAGACCAGCTCAGGCAAACAGTAGCAGCGCTCAGACTGGACTCTGAGTTCCCAAAGAATGCTGTGCTTTCCCAGACGGGATGCCAGGGCAAAGAGTGTTTCGCTCTATGTGGGTTTCTCCCATCCTGCTGGGAATACTAGGCTAAGGCAAGCAGCAACAGCAGCCCTCAGAACCGACTCTGATTTCCCAGCGACTGCTATGCTTTCGAAGAGGTTTTCAGCTTGCCACGATCCGAACTTCGCTGCCGCTTCCTAAGAAAGGCTTTGGGTGTTCGCTCTGTCGCGGCAGGGAAGAAGAGCCGCGGGAGAGCTGGTGCCTCTTGGGAAGTGCTTTCCCGGGCTCCATGTTCGCGTTCTGGGTTCACCCTGCCAGGCCGAACTAAGCAGACACACCCACAACCCTGCAGTAGCTTGCATAGCCTAGGAGGGAACTCTATGCACATTACCATCTCCCAGTGTAGGCATTGCTTGGCCTTTTACTCTGGCGCTCATGCGGATTCTTGGACTAGGCCAGTGCTTTTTCCACAGGAAAGGTTAGGTGACAGGATCCCTGCCTACAGCCCGTGCACTTAATAGGGAGCTTTGGGGGATTGTCCCCACTCCTTCTTCTTAAACTCCGTGCCTCTTCCAAGCTTCCACATCCTGGAGGAAGACAGCATCTAACTCACCATTATCTCAGGGAGCTGTTTCTGCGAGTTCAGCGTAGGCGCCTGGTGGCTAGCGGATGTCTGCCCCAGGGACAGGTGGCCAAGGAGCTACTGTCTCCTTAGGCCCAGAGGTTCAGGACCGGCATGCTTTCTGCCCAGACCCCTTCCTAAGAGTGGAGCATGCGCCCTGCACTACTCATCCCCTCCTGTCTCCTTAGCAACCAGGCTTCTGTCTCTCTGCACTGGGAGTGGGTGATACTTTAGCGCCGGCTCTCCTACTTCGCAACCGTTTCCAGACCAGTAGGCCAATGGCTCCTGTTGTCCCCGGGCAGCGTGCTGCACCTTCCACAGACATGCTCCTGGGGACTGCACTGAAACACGTGTCCCTTTCCTTAAGGCTCTTTCCACATGCGCAACCGCGCTTCTCTCTCAGGCAGAGGGGATGCCCAGGCATAGAGGATTTTGCTCCATGCGGGTTTATTACACCGTGCTGAGGAGACCAGCTCAGGCAACAGGAGCATGCCTCAGACCGGACTCTGATTTGCCAAAGATTGCTGTGCTTTCCCAGAGGGGATGCCAGGGCAAAGAGGCTTTCGCTCTATGCGGGTTACTCCCATCCTGCTGGGAATACTAGGCGAAGGCAAGCAGGAACAGCAGCCCTCAGAACTGACTCTGTTTTCTCAGTGACTGCTAAGCTTTTGAAGAGGTTTTCAGCTTGGCATTATCCGAACTTCGCTGCTGCTTCCTAAGAAAGGCTTTGGGTGTCGCTTTGTCGAGGCAGGGAAGAAGAGCCGCGGGAGAGCTGGTGCCTCTTGGGACTTGCTTTCCCGGGCTCCATGTTCGCGTTCTAGGTTCACCCTGCCAGGCCTAACTAAGCAGACACACCCACAACCCTGCAGTAGCTTGCATAGCCTAGGAGGGAACTCTATGCACATTACCATCTCCCAGTGTAGGCATCGCTTGGCCTTTTACTCTGGCACTCACGTGGATTCTTGGACTAGGCCAGTGCTTTCCCCACAGGAAAGGAGAGGTGACAAGATCCCTGCCCACGGCCCGTGCACTGAATAGGGAGTTTTGGGGGACTGTCCCCACTCCTTCTTCTGAAACTCCGTACCTCTTCCAAGCTTCCACATCCTGGAGGAAGACAGCATCTAACTCACCGTTATCTCAGGGAGCTGTTTCTGCGAGTTCAGCGTAGGCGCCTGGTGGCTAGCGCATGTCTGCCCCAGGGACAGGTGGCCAAGGAGCTGCTGTCTCCTTAGGCCCAGAGGTTCAGGACAGGCATGCTTTCCGCCCAGACCCCTTCCTAAGAGTGGAGCATGCGCCCTGCCCTACTCATGCCCTCCTGTCTCCTTAGCAACCAGGCTTCTGTCTCTCTGCACTGGGAGTGGGTGATACTTTATTGCCGGCTCTCCTGCTTCGCAACCGTTTCGAGACCAGAAGGCCAATGGCTCCTGTTGTCCCCGGGCAGCGTGTTGCACCTTCCACAGACATGCTCCTGGGGACGGCACTGAAACACGTGTCCCTTTCCTTAAGGCTCTTTCCACAGGCGCAACCGCGCTTCTCTCTCAGGCAGAGGGGATGCCCAGGCATAGAGGATTTTGCTCCATGTGGGTTGATTACACCGTGCTGAGGAGACCAGCTCAGGCAACAGGAGCATGCCTCAGACCGGACTCTGATTTGCCAAAGATTGCTGTGCTTTCCCAGAGGGGATGCCAGGGCAAAGAGGCTTTCGCTCTATGCGGGTTTCTCCCATCCTGCTGGGAATACTAGGCTAAGGCAAGCAGGAACAGCAGCCCTCAGAACTGACTCTGTTTTCCCAGTGACTGCTATGCTTTCGAAGGGGTTTTCAGCTTGGCACGATCCGAACTTCGCTGCTGCTTCCTAAGATAGGCTTTGGGTGTTCGTTCTGTCGCGGCAGGGAAGAAGAGCCGCGGGAGAGCTGGTGCCTCTTGGAATTGCTTTCTCGGGCTCCAAGTTCACTCTCGGGATTCATCTTGCTATGCCGGAACTAAGCAGACACAGTCACAACCCTGCAGCAGCGTGCGTGGCCTAGCATGGCACTCTATGCCTATTACCATCTCTTTTCCTAGGTAAGTCTTTGCCTTTTGCTCTGGCGCTCAGGTAGACTCGGGATCTAGGCCAGTGCCTTGACCACAGAGGAGGGGAGGCCACAGGATCCCTGCCCACGGCCCGTGCACTGGGATGGGGAACTGTGGGGGACTGTCTCCACTCTTTCACCGGCACACCCCCTGCCACTCACATCGCTGCCACTTCTTGGTGGAAGACGTCATCTGACTGACCGTTTCTCCATGGGGTTGTTTCTGCGAGTTCCGGGTATGGCACCTGGTGGCAAGCCCAAGTCTGCCCTTGGGACAGGTGGCCAAGGAGATGCTGTCCCCTTGGGAACAGAGGCACAGGACAGGCCTGCCTTCTGCCCAGACTCCTTCCTCGGAGTGGTGCACGCACCTCGGCCCTAGTCGTCCCCTCATGTCTGCTTAGCATCCAGGCTTCCATCTCTCCACACAGGGAGCGGGTGACATTGTCTTGCCACCGGCCTGCTGTTTGTGCCACGGCAGGCTATCCTGCTTCCCAAACCCAAGGCCAACGGCTCCTTCTCTTCTCCGGGGTCGGCATGCAGCGACTTCCCCACACTTGGCTTCTCTCTCAGGCAGAGGGGATGCTAGGGCAAAGGGTATTTCGCTCCATGCGGGTATCTTCAACTAAGCTGCGGAGACTAGCTCAGGCTTACAGCAGCAGCATCCCCAAACCCAACTCTGATTTCCCAAGGAACGCTGTGCTTTCCCAGGGGAGATGCCCAGGCCATGAGGCTTTCGCTCTCTGCGGGTTTCTCCCACCGCGAGACTGGGCTCAGGCAAGCAGCAGCAGCCCACAGAACATTTCTCAGCGAATGCTGTGCTTGCACAGAGGCTTTGGCTTGGAGCGAACAGCACTTCGCCGCTGCTTTCTCGGCAAGGCTTCAGTCGCGTCAGGGAAGAAGAGCTGCGGGAGAGCTGGTGCCTCTTGGGACTTGCTTTCCCGGGCTCCATGTTCGAGTTCTAGGTTCACCCTGCCAGGCCTAACTAAGCAGACACACCCACAACCCTGCAGTAGCTTGCATAGCCTAGGAGGGAACTCTATGCACATTACCATCTCCCAGTGTAGGCATCGCTTGGCCTTTTACTCTGGCACTCACGTGGATTCTTGGACTAGGTCAGTGCTTTCCCCACAGGAAAGGAGAGGTGACAAGATCCCTGCCCACGGCCCGTGCACTGAATAAGGAGCTTTGGGGGACTGTCCCCACTCCTTCTTCTGAAACTCCGTACCTCTTCCAAGCTTCCACATCCTGGAGGAAGACAGCATCTAACTCACCGTTATCTCAGGGAGCTGTTTCTGCGAGTTCAGCGTAGGCGCCTGGAGGCTAGCGCATGTCTGCCCCAGGGACAAGTGGCCAAGGAGCTACTGTCTCCTTAGGCCCAGAGGTTCAGGACAGGCATGCTTTCCGCCCAGACCCCTTCCTAAGAGTGGAGCATGCGCCCTGCCCTACTCATGCCCTCCTGTCTCCTTAGCAACCAGGCTTCTGTCTCTCTGCACTGGGAGTGGGTGATACTTTATTGCCGGCTCTCCTGCTTCGCAACTGTTTCGAGACCAGAAGGCCAATGGCTCCTGTTGTCCCCGGGCAGCGTGTTGCACCTTCCACAGACATGCTCCTGGGGACGGCACTGAAACACGTGTCCCTTTCCTTAAGGCTCTTTCCACAGGCGCAACCGCGCTTCTCTCTCAGGCAGAGGGGATGCCCAGGCATAGAGGATTTTAGTCCATGTGGGTTGATTACACCGTGCTGAGGAGACCAGCTCAGGCAACAGGAGCATGCCTCAGACCGGACTCTGATTTGCCAAAGATTGCTGTGCTTTCCCAGAGGGGATGCCAGGGCAAAGAGGCTTTCGCTCTATGCGGGTTTCTCCCATCCTGCTGGGAATACTAGGCTAAGGCAAGCAGGAACAGCAGCCCTCAGAACTGACTCTGTTTTCCCAGTGACTGCTATGCTTTCGAAGGGGTTTTCAGCTTGGCACGATCCGAACTTCGCTGCTGCTTCCTAAGATAGGCTTTGGGTGTTCGTTCTGTCGCGGCAGGGAAGAAGAGCCGCGGGAGAGCTGGTGCCTCTTGGAATTGCTTTCTCGGGCTCCAAGTTCACTCTCGGGATTCATCTTGCTATGCCGGAACTAAGCAGACACAGTCACAACCCTGCAGCAGCGTGCGTGGCCTAGCATGGCACTCTATGCCTATTACCATCTCTTTTCCTAGGTAAGTCTTTGCCTTTTGCTCTGGCGCTCAGGTAGACTCGGGATCTAGGCCAGTGCCTTGACCACAGAGGAGGGGAGGCCACAGGATCCCTGCCCACGGCCCGTGCACTGGGATGGGGAACTGTGGGGGACTGTCTCCACTCTTTCACCGGCACACCCCCTGCCACTCACATCGCTGCCACTTCTTGGTGGAAGACGTCATCTGACTGACCGTTTCTCCATGGGGTTGTTTCTGCGAGTTCCGGGTATGGCACCTGGTGGCAAGCCCAAGTCTGCCCTTGGGACAGGTGGCCAAGGAGATGCTGTCCCCTTGGGAACAGAGGCACAGGACAGGCCTGCCTTCTGCCCAGACTCCTTCCTCGGAGTGGTGCACGCACCTCGGCCCTAGTCGTCCCCTCATGTCTGCTTAGCATCCAGGCTTCCATCTCTCCACACAGGGAGCGGGTGACATTGTCTTGCCACCGGCCTGCTGTTTGTGCCACGGCAGGCTATCCTGCTTCCCAAACCCAAGGCCAACGGCTCCTTCTCTTCTCCGGGGTCGGCATGCAGCGACTTCCCCACACTTGGCTTCTCTCTCAGGCAGAGGGGATGCTAGGGCAAAGGGTATTTCGCTCCATGCGGGTATCTTCAACTAAGCTGCGGAGACTAGCTCAGGCTTACAGCAGCAGCATCCCCAAACCCAACTCTGATTTCCCAAGGAACGCTGTGCTTTCCCAGGGGAGATGCCCAGGCCATGAGGCTTTCGCTCTCTGCGGGTTTCTCCCACCGCGAGACTGGGCTCAGGCAAGCAGCAGCAGCCCACAGAACATTTCTCAGCGAATGCTGTGCTTGCACAGAGGCTTTGGCTTGGAGCGAACAGCACTTCGCCGCTGCTTTCTCGGCAAGGCTTCAGTCGCGTCAGGGAAGAAGAGCTGCGGGAGAGCTGGTGCCTCTTGGGACTTGCTTTCCCGGGCTCCATGTTCGCGTTCTAGGTTCACCCTGCCAGGCCTAACTAAGCAGACACACCCACAACCCTGCAGTAGCTTGCATAGCCTAGGAGGGAACTCTATGCACATTACCATCTCCCAGTGTAGGCATCGCTTGGCCTTTTACTCTGGCACTCACGTGGATTCTTGGACTAGGTCAGTGCTTTCCCCACAGGAAAGGAGAGGTGACAAGATCCCTGCCCACGGCCCGTGCACTGAATAAGGAGCTTTGGGGGACTGTCCCCACTCCTTCTTCTGAAACTCCGTACCTCTTCCAAGCTTCCACATCCTGGAGGAAGACAGCATCTAACTCACCGTTATCTCAGGGAGCTGTTTCTGCGAGTTCAGCGTAGGCGCCTGGAGGCTAGCGCATGTCTGCCCCAGGGACAAGTGGCCAAGGAGCTACTGTCTCCTTAGGCCCAGAGGTTCAGGACAGGCATGCTTTCCGCCCAGACCCCTTTCTAAGAGTGGAGCATGCGCCCTGCCCTACTCATGCCCTCCTGTCTCCTTAGCAACCAGGCTTCTGTCTCTCTGCACTGGGAGTGGGTGATACTTTATTGCCGGCTCTCCTGCTTCGCAACCGTTTCGAGACCAGAAGGCCAATGGCTCCTGTTGTCCCCGGGCAGCGTGTTGCACCTTCCACAGACATGCTCCTGGGGACGGCACTGAAACACGTGTCCCTTTCCTTAAGGCTCTTTCCACAGGCGCAACCGCGCTTCTCTCTCAGGCAGAGGGGATGCCCAGGCATAGAGGATTTTGCTCCATGTGGGTTGATTACACCGTGCTGAGGAGACCAGCTCAGGCAACAGGAGCATGCCTCAGACCGGACTCTGATTTGCCAAAGATTGCTGTGCTTTCCCAGAGGGGATGCCAGGGCAAAGAGGCTTTCGCTCTATGCGGGTTTCTCCCATCCTGCTGGGAATACTAGGCTAAGGCAAGCAGGAACAGCAGCCCTCAGAACTGACTCTGTTTTCCCAGTGACTGCTATGCTTTCGAAGGGGTTTTCAGCTTGGCACGATCCGAACTTCGCTGCTGCTTCCTAAGATAGGCTTTGGGTGTTCGTTCTGTCGCGGCAGGGAAGAAGAGCCGCGGGAGAGCTGGTGCCTCTTGGAATTGCTTTCTCGGGCTCCAAGTTCACTCCGGCATTCATCTATGCCGGAACTAAGCAGACACAGTCACAACCCTGCAGCAGCGTGCGTGGCCTAGCATGGCACTCTATGCCTATTACCATCTCTTTTCCTAGGTAAGTCTTTGCCTTTTGCTCTGGCGCTCAGGTAGACTCGGGATCTAGGCCAGTGCCTTGACCACAGAGGAGGGGAGGCCACAGGATCCCTGCCCACGGCCCGTGCACTGGGATGGGGAACTGTGGGGGACTGTCTCCACTCTTTCACCGGCACACCCCCTGCCACTCACATCGCTGCCACTTCTTGGTGGAAGACGTCATCTGACTGACCGTTTCTCCATGGGGTTGTTCTGCGAGTTCCGGGTATGGCACCTGGTGGCAAGCCCAAGTCTGCCCTTGGGACAGGTGGCCAAGGAGATGCTGTCCCCTTGGGAACAGAGGCACAGGACAGGCCTGCCTTCTGCCCAGACTCCTTCCTCGGAGTGGTGCACGCACCTCGGCCCTAGTCGTCCCCTCATGTCTGCTTAGCATCCAGGCTTCCATCTCTCCACACAGGGAGCGGGTGACATTGTCTTGCCACCGGCCTGCTGTTTGTGCCACGGCAGGCTATCCTGCTTCCCAAACCCAAGGCCAACGGCTCCTTCTCTTCTCCGGGGTCGGCATGCAGCGACTTCCCCACACTTGGCTTCTCTCTCAGGCAGAGGGGATGCTAGGGCAAAGGGTATTTCGCTCCATGCGGGTATCTTCAACTAAGCTGCGGAGACTAGCTCAGGCTTACAGCAGCAGCATCCCCAAACCCAACTCTGATTTCCCAAGGAACGCTGTGCTTTCCCAGGGGAGATGCCCAGGCCATGAGGCTTTCGCTCTCTGCGGGTTTCTCCCACCGCGAGACTGGGCTCAGGCAAGCAGCAGCAGCCCACAGAACATTTCTCAGCGAATGCTGTGCTTGCACAGAGGCTTTGGCTTGGAGCGAACAGCACTTCGCCGCTGCTTTCTCGGCAAGGCTTCAGTCGCGTCAGGGAAGAAGAGCTGCGGGAGAGCTGGTGCCTCTTGGGACTTGCTTTCCCGGGCTCCATGTTCGCGTTCTAGGTTCACCCTGCCAGGCCTAACTAAGCAGACACACCCACAACCCTGCAGTAGCTTGCATAGCCTAGGAGGGAACTCTATGCACATTACCATCTCCCAGTGTAGGCATCGCTTGGCCTTTTACTCTGGCACTCACGTGGATTCTTGGACTAGGTCAGTGCTTTCCCCACAGGAAAGGAGAGGTGACAAGATCCCTGCCCACGGCCCGTGCACTGAATAAGGAGCTTTGGGGGACTGTCCCCACTCCTTCTTCTGAAACTCCGTACCTCTTCCAAGCTTCCACATCCTGGAGGAAGACAGCATCTAACTCACCGTTATCTCAGGGAGCTGTTTCTGCGAGTTCAGCGTAGGCGCCTGGAGGCTAGCGCATGTCTGCCCCAGGGACAAGTGGCCAAGGAGCTACTGTCTCCTTAGGCCCAGAGGTTCAGGACAGGCATGCTTTCCGCCCAGACCCCTTTCTAAGAGTGGAGCATGCGCCCTGCCCTACTCATGCCCTCCTGTCTCCTTAGCAACCAGGCTTCTGTCTCTCTGCACTGGGAGTGGGTGATACTTTATTGCCGGCTCTCCTGCTTCGCAACCGTTTCGAGACCAGAAGGCCAATGGCTCCTGTTGTCCCCGGGCAGCGTGTTGCACCTTCCACAGACATGCTCCTGGGGACGGCACTGAAACACGTGTCCCTTTCCTTAAGGCTCTTTCCACAGGCGCAACCGCGCTTCTCTCTCAGGCAGAGGGGATGCCCAGGCATAGAGGATTTTGCTCCATGTGGGTTGATTACACCGTGCTGAGGAGACCAGCTCAGGCAACAGGAGCATGCCTCAGACCGGACTCTGATTTGCCAAAGATTGCTGTGCTTTCCCAGAGGGGATGCCAGGGCAAAGAGGCTTTCGCTCTATGCGGGTTTCTCCCATCCTGCTGGGAATACTAGGCTAAGGCAAGCAGGAACAGCAGCCCTCAGAACTGACTCTGTTTTCCCAGTGACTGCTATGCTTTCGAAGGGGTTTTCAGCTTGGCACGATCCGAACTTCGCTGCTGCTTCCTAAGATAGGCTTTGGGTGTTCGTTCTGTCGCGGCAGGGAAGAAGAGCCGCGGGAGAGCTGGTGCCTCTTGGAATTGCTTTCTCGGGCTCCAAGTTCACTCCGGCATTCATCTATGCCGGAACTAAGCAGACACAGTCACAACCCTGCAGCAGCGTGCGTGGCCTAGCATGGCACTCTATGCCTATTACCATCTCTTTTCCTAGGTAAGTCTTTGCCTTTTGCTCTGGCGCTCAGGTAGACTCGGGATCTAGGCCAGTGCCTTGACCACAGAGGAGGGGAGGCCACAGGATCCCTGCCCACGGCCCGTGCACTGGGATGGGGAACTGTGGGGGACTGTCTCCACTCTTTCACCGGCACACCCCCTGCCACTCACATCGCTGCCACTTCTTGGTGGAAGACGTCATCTGACTGACCGTTTCTCCATGGGGTTGTTCTGCGAGTTCCGGGTATGGCACCTGGTGGCAAGCCCAAGTCTGCCCTTGGGACAGGTGGCCAAGGAGATGCTGTCCCCTTGGGAACAGAGGCACAGGACAGGCCTGCCTTCTGCCCAGACTCCTTCCTCGGAGTGGTGCACGCACCTCGGCCCTAGTCGTCCCCTCATGTCTGCTTAGCATCCAGGCTTCCATCTCTCCACACAGGGAGCGGGTGACATTGTCTTGCCACCGGCCTGCTGTTTGTGCCACGGCAGGCTATCCTGCTTCCCAAACCCAAGGCCAACGGCTCCTTCTCTTCTCCGGGGTCGGCATGCAGCGACTTCCCCACACTTGGCTTCTCTCTCAGGCAGAGGGGATGCTAGGGCAAAGGGTATTTCGCTCCATGCGGGTATCTTCAACTAAGCTGCGGAGACTAGCTCAGGCTTACAGCAGCAGCATCCCCAAACCCAACTCTGATTTCCCAAGGAACGCTGTGCTTTCCCAGGGGAGATGCCCAGGCCATGAGGCTTTCGCTCTCTGCGGGTTTCTCCCACCGCGAGACTGGGCTCAGGCAAGCAGCAGCAGCCCACAGAACATTTCTCAGCGAATGCTGTGCTTGCACAGAGGCTTTGGCTTGGAGCGAACAGCACTTCGCCGCTGCTTTCTCAGCAAGGCTTCAGTCGCGTCAGGGAAGAAGAGCTGCAGGAGAGCTGGTGCCTCTTGGGCCTTGCTTTACCGGGCTCCATGTTCGCGTCCTAGGTTCACCCTGCCAGGCCGAACTAAGCAGACACAGCCACAACCCTGCAGTAGCGTGCATAGCCTAGGATGGCACTCTATGCACACTACCATCTCCCAGTGTAGACATCACTTGTCCTTTTACTCTGGCGCTCAGGCGGAATCTCGGTCTAGGCCAGACCAGCTCAGGCAAAGAGTAGCAGCGCTCAGACTGGACTCTGAGTTCCCAAAGAATGCTGTGCTTTCCCAGACGGGATGCCAGGGCAAAGAGTGTTTCGCTCTATGTGGGTTTCTCCCATCCTGCTGGGAATACTAGGCTAAGGCAAGCAGCAACAGCAGCCCTCAGAACCGACTCTGATTTCCCAGCGACTGCTATGCTTTCGAAGAGGTTTTCAGCTTGCCACGATCCGAACTTCGCTGCCGCTTCCTAAGAAAGGCTTTGGGTGTTCGCTCTGTCGCGGCAGGGAAGAAGAGCCGCGGGAGAGCTGGTGCCTCTTGGGAAGTGCTTTCCCGGGCTCCATGTTCGCGTTCTGGGTTCACCCTGCCAGGCCGAACAAAGCAGACACACCCACAACCCTGCAGTAGCTTGCATAGCCTAGGAGGGAACTCTATGCACATTACCATCTCCCAGTGTAGGCATTGCTTGGCCTTTTACTCTGGCGCTCATGCGGATTCTTGGACTAGGCCAGTGCTTTTTCCACAGGAAAGGTTAGGTGACAGGATCCCTCCCTACAGCCCGTGAACTTAATAGGGAGCTTTGGGGGATTGTCCCCACTCCTTCTTCTTAAACTCCGTGCCTCTTCCAAGCTTCCACATCCTGGAGGAAGACAGCATCTAACTCACCATTATCTCAGGGAGCTGTTTATGCGAGTTCAGCGTAGGCGCCTGGTGGCTAGCGGATGTCTGCCCCAGGGACAGGTGGCCAAGGAGCTACTGTCTCCTTAGGCCCAGAGGTTCAGGACCGGCATGCTTTCTGCCCAGACACCTTCCTAAGAGTGGAGCATACGCCCTGCACTACTCATCCCCTCCTGTCTCCTTAGCAACCAGGCTTCTGTCTCTCTGCACTGGGAGCGGGTGATACTTTATTGCCGGCTCTCCTACTTCGCAACCGTTTCCAGTCCAGGAGGCCAATGGCTCCTGTTGTCCCCGGGCAGCGTGCTGCACCTTCCAAAGACATGCTCCTGGGGACTGCACTGAAACACGTGTCCCTTTCCTTAAGGCTCTTTCCACAGGCGCAACCGCACTTCTCTCTCAGGCAGAGTGGATGCCCAGACATAGAGGATTTTGCTCCATGCGGGTTTATTACACCGTACTGAGGAGACCAGCTCAGGCAACAGGAGCATGCCTCAGACCGGACTCTGATTTGCCAAAGATTGCTGTGCTTTCCCAGAGGGGATGCCAGGGCAAAGAGGCATTCGCTCTATGCGGGTTTCTCCCATCCTGCTGGGAATACTAGGCGAAGGCAAGCAACAACAGCAGCCCTCAGAACTGACTCTGTTTTCCCAGTGACTGCTATGCTTTCGAAGAGGTTTCAGCTTGGCACTATCCGAACTTCGCTGCTGCTTCTTAAGAAATGCTTTGGGTGTCGCTCTGTCGAAGCAGGGAAGAAGAGCAGCGGGAGAGCTGGTGCCTCTTGGGAAGTGCTTTCCCGGGCTCCAAGTTCGCGTTCTGGGTTCACCCTGCCAGGCCGAACTACGCAGACACACTCACAACCCTGCAGTAGCTTGCATAGCCTAGGAGGGAACTCTATGCACATTACCATCTCCCAGTGTAGGCATCGCTTGGCCTTTTACTCTGGCGCTGACGTGGATTCTTGGACTAGGCCAGTGCTTTCCCCACAGGATAGGAGAGGTGACAAGATCCCTGCCCACGGCCCGTGCACTGAATAGGGAGCTTTGGGGGACTGTCCCCACTCCTTCTTCTGAAACTCCGTACCTCTTCCAAGCTTCCACATCCTGGAGGAAGACAGCATCTAACTCACCGTTATCTCAGGGAGCTGTTTCTGCGAGTTCAGCGTAGGCGCCTGGTGGCTAGCGCATGTCTGCCCCAGGGACAGGTGGCCAAGGAGCTGCTGTCTCCTTAGGCCCAGAGGTTCAGGACAGGCATACTTTCGGCCCAGACCCCTTCCTAAGAGTGGAGCATGCGCCCTGCCCTACTCATGCCCTCCTGTCTCCTTAGCAACCAGGCTTCTGTCTCTCTGCACTGGGAGTGGGTGATACTTTATTGCCGGCTCTCCTGCTTCGCATCCGTTTCGAGACCAGAAGGCCAATGGCTCCTGTTGTCCCCGGGCAGCGTGTTGCACCTTCCACAGACATGCTCCTGGGGACGGCACTGAAACACGGGTCCCTTTCCTTAAGGCTCTTTCCACAGGCGCAACCGCGCTTCTCTCTCAGGCAGAGGGGATGCCCAGGCATAGAGGATTTTGCTCCCTGTGGGTTGATTACACCGTGCTGAGGAGACCAGCTCAGGCAACAGGAGCATGCCTCAGACCGGACTCTGATTTGCCAAAGATTGCTGTGCTTTCCCAGAGGGGATGCCAGGGCAAAGAGGCTTTCGCTCTATGCGGGTTTCTCCCATCCTGCTGGGAATACTAGGCTAAGGCAAGCAGGAACAGCAGCCCTCAGAACTGACTCTGTTTTCCCAGTGACTGCTATGCTTTCGAAGGGGTTTTCAGCTTGGCACGATCCGAGCTTCGCTGCTGCTTCCTAAGATAGGCTTTGGGTGTTCGTTCTGTCGCGGCAGGGAAGAAGAGCCGCGGGAGAGCTGGTGCCTCTTGGAATTGCTTTCCCGGGCTCCAAGTTCACTCTCGGGGTTCACCTTGCTATGCCGGAACTAAGCAGACACAGTCACAACCCTGCATCATGGTGCGTGGCCTAGCATGGCACTCTATGCCTATTACCATCTCTTGTCCTAGGTAAGTCTTTGCCTTTTGCTCTGGCGCTCAGGTAGACTCGGGATCTAGGCCAGTGCCTTGACCACAGAGGAGGGGAGGCCACAGGATCCCTGCCCACGGCCCGTGCACTGGGATGGGGAACTGTGGGG
Source organism: Mustela nivalis (assembly GCF_964662115.1). Taxonomy (NCBI): domain Eukaryota; kingdom Metazoa; phylum Chordata; class Mammalia; order Carnivora; family Mustelidae; genus Mustela; species Mustela nivalis. Next base: position 49,596 of record NW_028134938.1, on the reverse strand, counting down.
GACTGTCTCCACTCTTTCACCGGCACACCCCCTGCCACCCACATCGCTGCCACTTCTTGGTGGAAGACGTCATCTGACTGACCGTTTTTCCATGGGGTTGTTTCTGCGAGTTCCGGGTATGGCACCTGGTGGCAAGCCCAAGTCTGCCCTTGGGACAGGTGGCCAAGGAGATGCTGTCCCCTTGGGAACAGAGGCACAGGACAGGCCTTCCTTCTGCCCAGACTCCTTCCTCGGAGTGGTGCACGCACCTCGGCCCTAGTCGTCCCCTCATGTCTGCTTAGCATCCAGGCTTCTATCTCTCATCTCTCCACACAGGGAGCGGGTGACATTGTCTTGCCACCGGCCTGCTGTTTGTGCCACGGCAGGCTATCCTGCTTCCCAAACCCAAGGCCAACGGCTCCTTCTCTTCTCCGGGGTCGGCATGCAGCGACTTCCCCACACTTGGCTTTTCTCTCAGGCAGAGGGGATGCTAGGGCAAAGGGTATTTCGCTCCATGCGGGTATCTTCAACTAAGCTGCGGAGACTAGCTCAGGCTTACAGCAGCAGCATCCCCAAACCCAACTCTGATTTCCCAAGGAACGCTGTGCTTTCCCATGGGAGATGCCCAGGCCATGAGGCTTTCGCTCTCTGCGGGTTTCTCCCACCGCGAGACTGGGCTCAGGCAAGCAGCAGCAGCCCACAGAACATTTCTCAGCGAATGCTGTGCTTGCACAGAGGCTTTGGCTTGGAGCGAACAGCACTTCGCCGCTGCTTTCTCGGCAAGGCTTCAGTCGCGTCAGGGAAGAAGAGCTGCGGGAGAGCTGGTGCCTCTTGGGCCTTGCTTTACCGGGCTCCATGTTCACGTCCTAGGTTCACCCTGCCAGGCCGAACTAAGCAGACACAGCCACAACCCTGCAGTAGCGTGCATAGCCTAGGATGGCACTCTATGCACACTACCATCTCCCAGTGTAGACATCACTTGTCCTTTTACTCTGGCGCTCAGGCGGAATCTCGGTCTAGGCCAGACCAGCTCAGGCAAACAGTAGCAGCGCTCAGACTGGACTCTGAGTTCCCAAAGAATGCTGTGCTTTCCCAGACGGGATGCCAGGGCAAAGAGTGTTTCGCTCTATGTGGGTTTCTCCCATCCTGCTGGGAATACTAGGCTAAGGCAAGCAGCAACAGCAGCCCTCAGAACCGACTCTGATTTCCCAGCGACTGCTATGCTTTCGAAGAGGTTTTCAGCTTGCCACGATCCGAACTTCGCTGCCGCTTCCTAAGAAAGGCTTTGGGTGTTCGCTCTGTCGCGGCAGGGAAGAAGAGCCGCGGGAGAGCTGGTGCCTCTTGGGAAGTGCTTTCCCGGGCTCCATGTTCGCGTTCTGGGTTCACCCTGCCAGGCCGAACTAAGCAGACACACCCACAACCCTGCAGTAGCTTGCATAGCCTAGGAGGGAACTCTATGCACATTACCATCTCCCAGTGTAGGCATTGCTAGGCCTTTTACTCTGGCGCTCATGCGGATTCTTGGACTAGGCCAGTGCTTTTTCCACAGGAAAGGTTAGGTGACAGGATCCCTGCGTACAACCCGTGCACTTAATAGGGAGCTTTGGGGGATTGTCCCCACTCCTTCTTCTTAAACTCCGTGCCTCTTCCAAGCTTCCACATCCTGGAGGAAGACAGCATCTAACTCACCATTATCTCAGGGAGCTGTTTCTGCGAGTTCAGCGTAGGCGCCTGGTGGCTAGCGGGTGTCTGCCCCAGGGACAGGTGGCCAAGGAGCTACTGTGTCATTAGGCCCAGAGGTTCAGGACCGGCATGCTTTCTGCCCAGACCCCTTCCTAAGAGTGGAGCATGCGCCCTGCCCTACTCATCCCCTCCTGTCTCCTAGCAACCAGGCTTCTGTCTCTCTGCACTGGGAGCGGGTGATACTTTATTTCCGGCTCTCCTACTTCCCAACCATTTCCAGACCAGGAGGCCAATGGCTCCTATTGTCCCCGGGCAGCGTGTTGCACCTTCCACAGACATGCTCCTGGGGACGGCACTGAAACACGTGTCCCTTTCCTTAAGGCTCTTTCCACAGGCGCAACCGCGCTTCTCTCTCAGGCAGAGGGGATGCCCAGGCATAGAGGATTTTGCTCCATGCGGGTTTATTACACCGTGCTGAGGAGACCAGCTCAGGCAACAGGAGCATGCCTCAGACCGGACTCTGATTTGCCAAAGATTGCTGTGCTTTCCCAGAGGGGATGCCAGGGCAAAGAGGCTTTCGCTCTATGCGGGTTTCTCCCATCCTGCTGGGAATACTATGCGAAGGCAAGCAGGAACAGCATCCCTCAGAACTGACTCTGTATTCCCAGTGACTGCTATGCTTTCAAAGAGGTTTACAGCTTGGCACTATCCGAACTTCGCTGCTCCTTCCTAAGAAAGGCTTTGGGTGTCGCTCTGTCGAGGCAGGGAAGAAGAGCCGCGGGAGAGCTGGTGCCTCTTGGGAAGTGCTTTCCCGGGCTCCATGTTCGCGTTCTGGGTTCACCTTGCCAGGCCGAACTAAGCAGACACACCCACAACCCTGCAGTAGCTTGCATAGCCTAGGAGGGAACTCTATGCACATTACCATCTCCCAGTGTAGGCATCGCTTGGCCTTTTACTCTGGCACTCACGTGGATTCTTGGACTAGGCCAGTGCTTTCCCCACAGGAAAGGAGAGGTGACAAGATCCCTGCCCACGGCCCGTGCACTGAATAGGGAGCTTTGGGGGACTGTCCCCACTCCTTCTTCTGAAACTCCGTACCTCTTCCAAGCTTCCACATCCTGGAGGAAGACAGCATCTAACTCACCGTTATCTCAGGGAGCTGTTTCTGCGAGTTCAGCGTAGGCGCCTGGTGGCTAGCGCATGTCTGCCCCAGGGACAGGTGGCCAAGGAGCTGCTGTCTCCTTAGGCCCAGAGGTTCAGGACAGGCATGCTTTCGGCCCAGACCCCTTCCTAAGAGTGGAGCATGCGCCCTGCCCTACTCATGCCCTCCTGTCTCCTTAGCAACCAGGCTTCTGTCTCTCTGCACTGGGAGTGGGTGATACTTTATTGCCGGCTCTCCTGCTTCGCAACCGTTTCGAGACCAGAAGGCCAATGGCTCCTGTTGTCCCCGGGCAGCGTGTTGCACCTTCCACAGACATGCTCCTGGGGACGGCACTGAAACACGTGTCCCTTTCCTTAAGGCTCTTTCCACAGGCGCAACCGCGCTTCTCTCTCAGGCAGAGGGGATGCCCAGGCATAGAGCATTTTGCTCCCTGTGGGTTTATTACACCGTGCTGAGGAGACCAGCTCAGGCAACAGGAGCATGCCTCAGACCGGACTCTGATTTGCCAAAGATTGCTGTGCTTTACCAGAGAGGATGCCAGGGCAAAGAGGCTTTCGCTCTATGCGGGTTTCTCCCATCCTGCTGGGAATACTAGGCTAAGGCAAGCAGGAACAGCAGCCCTCAGAACTGACTCTGTTTTCCCAGTGACTGCTATGCTTTCGAAGGGGTTTTCAGCTTGGCACGATCCGAGCTTCGCTGCTGCTTCCTAAGATAGGCTTTGGGTGTTCGTTCTGTCGCGGCAGGGAAGAAGAGCCGCGGGAGAGCTGGTGCCTCTTGGAATTGCTTTCCCGGGCTCCAAGTTCACTCTCGGGGTTCACCTTGCTATGCCGGAACTAAGCAGACACAGTCACAACCCTGCAGCAGCATGCGTGGCCTAGCATGGCACTCTATGCCTATTACCATCTCTTGTCCTAGGTAAGTTTTTGCCTTTTGCTCTGGCACTCAGGTAGACTCGGGATCTAGGCCAGTGCCTTGACCACAGAGGAGGGGAGGCCACAGGATCCCTGCCCACGGCCCGTGCACTGGGATGGGGAACTGTGGGGGACTGTCTCCACTCTTTCACCGGCACACCCCCTGCCACCCACATCGCTGCCACTTCTTGGTGGAAGACGTCATCTGACTGACCGTTTCTCCATGGGGTTGTTTCTGCGAGTTCCGGGTATGGCACCTGGTGGCAAGCCCAAGTCTGCCCTTGGGACAGGTGGCCAAGGAGATGCTGTCCCCTTGGGAACAGAGGCACAGGACAGGCCTTCCTTCTGCCCAGACTCCTTCCTCGGAGTGGTGCACGCACCTCGGCCCTAGTCGTCCCCTCATGTCTGCTTAGCATCCAGGCTTCTATCTCTCATCTCTCCACACAGGGAGCGGGTGACATTGTCTTGCCACCGGCCTGCTGTTTGTGCCACGGCAGGCTATCCTGCTTCCCAAACCCAAGGCCAACGGCTCCTTCTCTTCTCCGGGGTCGGCATGCAGCGACTTCCCCACACTTGGCTTCTCTCTCAGGCAGAGGGGATGCTAGGGCAAAGGGTATTTCGCTCCATGCGGGTATCTTCAACTAAGCTGCGGAGACTAGCTCAGGCTTACAGCAGCAGCATCCCCAAACCCAACTCTGATTTCCCAAGGAACGCTGTGCTTTCCCAGGGGAGATGCCCAGGCCATGAGGCTTTCGCTCTCTGCGGGTTTCTCCCACCGCGAGACTGGGCTCAGGCAAGCAGCAGCAGCCCACAGAACATTTCTCAGCGAATGCTGTGCTTGCACAGAGGCTTTGGCTTGGAGCGGACAGCACTTCGCCGCTGCTTTCTCGGCAAGGCTTCAGTCGCGTCAGGGAAGAAGAGCTGCGGGAGAGCTGGTGCCTCTTGGGCCTTGCTTTACCGGGCTCCATGTTCACGTCCTAGGTTCACCCTGCCAGGCCGAACTAAGCAGACACAGCCACAACCCTGCAGTAGCGTGCATAGCCTAGGATGGCACTCTATGCACACTACCATCTCCCAGTGTAGACATCACTTGTCCTTTTACTCTGGCGCTCAGGCGGAATCTCGGACTAGGCCAGACCAGCTCAGGCAAACAGTAGCAGCGCTCAGACTGGACTCTGAGTTCCCAAAGAATGCTGTGCTTTCCCAGACGGGATGCCAGGGCAAAGAGTGTTTCGCTCTATGTGGGTTTCTCCCATCCTGCTGGGAATACTAGGCTAAGGCAAGCAGCAACAGCAGCCCTCAGAACCGACTCTGATTTCCCAGCGACTGCTATGCTTTCGAAGAGGTTTTCAGCTTGCCACGATCCGAACTTCGCTGCTGCTTCCTAAGAAAGGCTTTGGGTGTTCGCTCTGTCGCGGCAGGGAAGAAGAGCCGCGGGAGAGCTGGTGCCTCTTGGGAAGTGCTTTCCCGGGCTCCATGTTCGCGTTCTGGGTTCACCCTGCCAGGCCGAACTAAGCAGACACACCCACAACCCTGCAGTAGCTTGCATAGCCTAGGAGGGAACTCTATGCACATTACCATCTCCCAGTGTAGGCATCGCTTGGCCTTTTACTCTGGCGCTCACGTGGATTCTTGGACTAGGCCAGTGCTTTCCCCAACGAAAGGAGAGGTGACAAGATCCCTGCCCACGGCCCGTGCACTGAATAGGGAGCTTTGGGGGACTGTCCCCACTCCTTCTTCTGAAACTCCGTACCTCTTCCAAGCTTCCACATCCTGGAGGAAGACAGCATCTAACTCACCGTTATCTCAGGGAGCTGTTTCTGCGAGTTCAGCGTAGGCGCCTGGTGGCTAGCGCATGTCTGCCCCAGGGACAGGTGGCCAAGGAGCTGCTGTCTCCTTAGGCCCAGAGGTTCAGGACAGGCATACTTTCGGCCCAGACCCCTTCCTAAGAGTGGAGCATGCGCCCTGCCCTACTCATGCCCTCCTGTCTCCTTAGCAACCAGGCTTCTGTCTCTCTGCACTGGGAGTGGGTGATACTTTATTGCCGGCTCTCCTGCTTCGCATCCGTTTCGAGACCAGAAGGCCAATGGCTCCTGTTGTCCCCGGGCAGCGTGTTGCACCTTCCACAGACATGCTCCTGGGGACGGCACTGAAACACGTGTCCCTTTCCTTAAGGCTCTTTCCACAGGCGCAACCGCGCTTCTCTCTCAGGCAGAGGGGATGCCCAGGCATAGAGGATTTTGCTCCCTGTGGGTTTATTACACCGTGCTGAGGAGACCAGCTCAGGCAACAGGAGCATGCATCAGACCGGACTCTGATTTGCCAAAGATTGCTGTGCTTTCCCAGAGGGGATGCCAGGGCAAAGAGGCTTTCGCTCTATGCGGGTTTCTCCCATCCTGCTGGGAATACTAGGCTAAGGCAAGCAGGAACAGCAGCCCTCAGAACTGACTCTGTTTTCCCAGTGACAGCAATGCTTTCGAAGGGGTTTTCAGCTTGGCACGATCCGAGCTTCGCTGCTGCTTCCTAAGATAGGCTTTGGGTGTTCGTTCAGTCGCGGCAGGGAAGAAGAGCCGCGGGAGAGCTGGTGCCTCTTGGAATTGCTTTCCCGGGCTCCAAGTTCACTCTCGGGGTTCACCTTGCTATGCCGGAACTAAGCAGACACAGTCACAACCCTGCAGCATGGTGCGTGGCCTAGCATGGCACTCTATGCCTATTACCATCTCTTGTCCTAGGTAAGTCTTTGCCTTTTGCTCTTGCGCTCATGTAGACTCGGGATCTAGGCCAGTGCCTTGACCACAGAGGAGGGGAGGCCACAGGATCCCTGCCCACGACCCGTGCACTGGGATGGGGAACTGTGGGGGACTGTCTCCACTCTTTCACCGGCACACCCCCTGCCACCCACATCGCTGCCACTTCTTGGTGGAAGACGTCATCTGACTGACCGTTTCTCCATGGGGTTGTTTCTGCGAGTTCCGGGTATGGCACCTGGTGGCAAGCCCAAGTCTGCCCTTGGGACAGGTGGCCAAGGAGATGCTGTCCCCTTGGGAACAGAGGCACAGGACAGGCCTTCCTTCTGCCCAGACTCCTTCCTCGGAGTGGTGCACGCACCTCGGCCCTAGTCGTCCCCTCATGTCTGCTTAGCATCCAGGCTTCTATCTCTCATCTCTCCACACAGGGAGCGGGTGACATTGTCTTGCCACCGGCCTGCTGTTTGTGCCACGGCAGGCTATCCTGCTTCCCAAACCCAAGGCCAACGGCTCCTTCTCTTCTCCGGGGTCGGCATGCAGCGACTTCCCCACACTTGGCTTCTCTCTCAGGCAGAGGGGATGCTAGGGCAAAGGGTATTTCGCTCCATGCGGGTATCTTCAACTAAGCTGCGGAGACTAGCTCAGGCTTACAGCAGCAGCATCCCCAAACCCAACTCTGATTTCCCAAGGAACGCTGTGCTTTCCCAGGGGAGATGCCCAGGCCATGAGGCTTTCGCTCTCTGCGGGTTTCTCCCACCGCGAGACTGGGCTCAGGCAAGCAGCAGCAGCCCACAGAACATTTCTCAGCGAATGCTGTGCTTGCACAGAGGCTTTGGCTTGGAGCGAACAGCACTTCGCCGCTGCTTTCTCGGCAAGGCTTCAGTCGCGTCAGGGAAGAAGAGCTGCGGGAGAGCTGGTGCCTCTTGGGCCTTGCTTTACCGGGCTCCATGTTCACGTCCTAGGTTCACCCTGCCAGGCCGAACTAAGCAGACACAGCCACAACCCTGCAGTAGCGTGCATAGCCTAGGATGGCACTCTATGCACACTACCATCTCCCAGTGTAGACATCACTTGTCCTTTTACTCTGGCGCTCAGGCGGAATCTCGGTCTAGGCCAGACCAGCTCAGGCAAACAGTAGCAGCGCTCAGACTGGACTCTGAGTTCCCAAAGAATGCTGTGCTTTCCCAGACGGGATGCCAGGGCAAAGAGTGTTTCGCTCTATGTGGGTTTCTCCCATCCTGCTGGGAATACTAGGCTAAGGCAAGCAGCAACAGCAGCCCTCAGAACCGACTCTGATTTCCCAGCGACTGCTATGCTTTCGAAGAGGTTTTCAGCTTGCCACGATCCGAACTTCGCTGCCGCTTCCTAAGAAAGGCTTTGGGTGTTCGCTCTGTCGCGGCAGGGAAGAAGAGCCGCGGGAGAGCTGGTGCCTCTTGGGAAGTGCTTTCCCGGGCTCCATGTTCGCGTTCTGGGTTCACCCTGCCAGGCCGAACTAAGCAGACACACCCACAACCCTGCAGTAGCTTGCATAGCCTAGGAGGGAACTCTATGCACATTACCATCTCCCAGTGTAGGCATTGCTAGGCCTTTTACTCTGGCGCTCATGCGGATTCTTGGACTAGGCCAGTGCTTTTTCCACAGGAAAGGTTAGGTGACAGGATCCCTGCGTACAACCCGTGCACTTAATAGGGAGCTTTGGGGGATTGTCCCCACTCCTTCTTCTTAAACTCCGTGCCTCTTCCAAGCTTCCACATCCTGGAGGAAGACAGCATCTAACTCACCATTATCTCAGGGAGCTGTTTCTGCGAGTTCAGCGTAGGCGCCTGGTGGCTAGCGGGTGTCTGCCCCAGGGACAGGTGGCCAAGGAGCTACTGTGTCATTAGGCCCAGAGGTTCAGGACCGGCATGCTTTCTGCCCAGACCCCTTCCTAAGAGTGGAGCATGCGCCCTGCCCTACTCATCCCCTCCTGTCTCCTAGCAACCAGGCTTCTGTCTCTCTGCACTGGGAGCGGGTGATACTTTATTTCCGGCTCTCCTACTTCGCAACCATTTCCAGACCAGGAGGCCAATGGCTCCTATTGTCCCCGGGCAGCGTGTTGCACCTTCCACAGACATGCTCCTGGGGACGGCACTGAAACACGTGTCCCTTTCCTTAAGGCTCTTTCCACAGGCGCAACCGCGCTTCTCTCTCAGGCAGAGGGGATGCCCAGGCATAGAGGATTTTGCTCCAAGCGGGTTTATTACACCGTGCTGAGGAGACCAGCTCAGGCAACAGGAGCATGCCTCAGACCGGACTCTGATTTGCCAAAGATTGCTGTGCTTTCCCAGAGGGGATGCCAGGGCAAAGAGGCTTTCGCTCTATGCGGGTTTCTCCCATCCTGCTGGGAATACTATGCGAAGGCAAGCAGGAACAGCAGCCCTCAGAACTGACTCTGTTTTCCCAGTGACTGCTATGCTTTCGAAGAGGTTTTCAGCTTGGCACTATCCGAACTTCGCTGCTCCTTCCTAAGAAAGGCTTTGGGTGTCGCTCTGTCGAGGCAGGGAAGAAGAGCCGCGGGAGAGCTGGTGCCTCTTGGGAAGTGCTTTCCCGGGCTCCATGTTCGCGTTCTGGGTTCACCTTGCCAGGCCGAACTAAGCAGACACACCCACAACCCTGCAGTAGCTTGCATAGCCTAGGAGGGAACTCTATGCACATTACCATCTCCCAGTGTAGGCATCGCTTGGCCTTTTACTCTGGCACTCACGTGGATTCTTGGACTAGGCCAGTGCTTTCCCCACAGGAAAGGAGAGGTGACAAGATCCCTGCCCACGGCCCGTGCACTGAATAGGGAGCTTTGGGGGACTGTCCCCACTCCTTCTTCTGAAACTCCGTACCTCTTCCAAGCTTCCACATCCTGGAGGAAGACAGCATCTAACTCACCGTTATCTCAGGGAGCTGTTTCTGCGAGTTCAGCGAAGGTGCCTGGTGGCTAGCGCATGTCTGCCCCAGGGACAGGTGGCCAAGGAGCTGCTGTCTCCTTAGGCCCAGAGGTTCAGGACAGGCAGGCTTTCGGCCCAGACCCCTTCCTAAGAGTGGAGCATGCGCCCTGCCCTACTCATGCCCTCCTGTCTCCTTAGCAACCAGGCTTCTGTCTCTCTGCACTGGGAGTGGGTGATACTTTATTGCCGGCTCTCCTGCTTCGCAACCGTTTCGAGACCAGAAGGCCAATGGCTCCTGTTGTCCCCGGGCAGCGTGTTGCACCTTCCACAGACATGCTCCTAGGGACGGCACTGAAACACGTGTCCCTTTCCTTAAGGCTCTTTCCACAGGCGCAACCGCGCTTCTCTCTCAGGCAGAGGGGATGCCCAGGCATAGAGCATTTTGCTCCCTGTGGGTTTATTACACCGTAGTGAGGAGACCAGCTCAGGCAACAGGAGCATGCCTCAGACCGGACTCTGATTTGCCAAAGATTGCTGTGCTTTACCAGAGAGGATGCCAGGGCAAAGAGGCTTTCGCTCTATGCGGGTTTCTCCCATCCTGCTGGGAATACTAGGCTAAGGCAAGCAGGAACAGCAGCCCTCAGAACTGACTCTGTATTCCCAGTGACTGCTATGCTTTCGAAGGGGTTTTCAGCTTGGCACGATCCGAGCTTCGCTGCTGCTTCCTAAGATAGGCTTTGGGTGTTCGTTCTGTCGCGGCAGGGAAGAAGAGCCGCGGGAGAGCTGGTGCCTCTTGGAATTGCTTTCCCGGGCTCCAAGTTCACTCTCGGGGTTCACCTTGCTATGCCGGAACTAAGCAGACACAGTCACAACCCTGCAGCAGCATGCGTGGCCTAGCATGGCACTCTATGCCTATTACCATCTCTTGTCCTAGGTAAGTTTTTGCCTTTTGCTCTGGCACTCAGGTAGACTCGGGATCTAGGCCAGTGCCTTGACCACAGAGGAGGGGAGGCCACAGGATCCCTGCCCACGGCCCGTGCACTGGGATGGGGAACTGTGGGGGACTGTCTCCACTCTTTCACCGGCACACACCCTGCCACTCACATCGCTGCCACTTCTTGGTGGAAGACGTCATCTGACTGACCGTTTCTCCATGGGGTTGTTTCTGCGAGTTCCGGGTATGGCACCTGGTGGCAAGCCCAAGTCTGCCCTTGGGACAGGTGGCCAAGGAGATGCTGTCCCCTTGGGAACAGAGGCACAGGACAGGCCTTCCTTCTGCCCAGACTCCTTCCTCGGAGTGGTGCACGCACCTCGGCCCTAGTCGTCCCCTCATGTCTGCTTAGCATCCAGGCTTCCATCTCTCCACACAGGGAGCGGGTGACATTGGCCTGCTGTTTGTGCCACGGCAGGCTATCCTGCTTCCCAAACCCAAGGCCAACGGCTCCTTCTCTTCTCCGGGGTCGGCATGCAGCGACTTCCCCACACTTGGCTTCTCTCTCAGGCAGAGGGGATGCTAGGGCAAAGGGTATTTCGCTCCATGCGGGTATCTTCAACTAAGCTGCGGAGACTAGCTCAGGCTTACAGCAGCAGCATCCCCAAACCCAACTCTGATTTCCCAAGGAACGCTGTGCTTTCCCAGGGGAGATGCCCAGGCCATGAGGCTTTCGCTCTCTGCGGGTTTCTCCCACCGCGAGACTGGGCTCAGGCAAGCAGCAGCAGCCCACAGAACATTTCTCAGCGAATGCTGTGCTTGCACAGAGGCTTTGGCTTGGAGCGAACAGCACTTCGCCGCTGCTTTCTCGGCAAGGCTTCAGTCGCGTCAGGGAAGAAGAGCTGCGGGAGAGCTGGTGCCTCTTGGGCCTTGCTTTCCCGGGCTCCATGTTCGCGTCCTAGGTTCACCCTGCCAGGCCGAACTAAGCAGACACAGCCACAACCCTGCAGTAGCGTGCATAGCCTAGGATGGCACTCTATGCACACTACCATCTCCCAGTGTAGACATCACTTGTCCTTTTACTCTGGCGCTCAGGCGGAATCTCGGTCTAGGCCAGACCAGCTCAGGCAAACAGTAGCAGCGCTCAGACTGGACTCTGAGTTCCCAAAGAATGCTGTGCTTTCCCAGACGGGATGCCAGGGCAAAGAGTGTTTCGCTCTATGTGGGTTTCTCCCATCCTGCTGGGAATACTAGGCTAAGGCAAGCAGCAACAGCAGCCCTCAGAACCGACTCTGATTTCCCAGCGACTGCTATGCTTTCGAAGAGGTTTTCAGCTTGCCACGATCTGAACTTCGCTGCCGCTTCCTAAGAAAGGCTTTGTGTGTTCGCTCTGTCGCGGCAGGGAAGAAGAGCCGCGGGAGAGCTGGTGCCTCTTAGGAAGTGCTTTCCCGGGCTCCATGTTCGCGTTCTGGGTTCACCCTGCCAGGCCGAACTAAGCAGACACACCCACAACCCTGCAGTAGCTTGCATAGCCTAGGAGGGAACTCTATGCACATTACCATCTCCCAGTGTAGGCATTGCTTGGCCTTTTACTCTGGCGCTCATGCGGATTCTTGGACTAGGCCAGTGCTTTTTCCACAGGAAAGGTTAGGTGACAGGATCCCTGCCTAAAACCCGTGCACTTAATAGGGAGCTTTGGGGGATTGTCCCCACTCCTTCTTCTTAAACTCCGTGCCTCTTCCAAGCTTCCACATCCTGGAGGAAGACAGCATCTAACTCACCATTATCTCAGGGAGCTGTTTCTGCGAGTTCAGCGTAGGCGCCTGGTGGCTAGCGGGTGTCTGCCCCAGGGACAGGTGGCCAAGGAGCTACTGTGTCATTAGGCCCAGAGGTTCAGGACCGGCATGCTTTCTGCCCAGACCCCTTCCTAAGAGTGGAGCATGCGCCCTGCCCTACTCATCCCCTCCTGTCTCCTAGCAACCAGGCTTCTGTCTCTCTGCACTGGGAGCGGGTGATACTTTATTTCCGGCTCTCCTACTTCGCAACCATTTCCAGACCAGGAGGCCAATGGCTCCTATTGTCCCCGGGCAGCGTGTTGCACCTTCCACAGACATGCTCCTGGGGACGGCACTGAAACACGTGTCCCTTTCCTTAAGGCTCTTTCCACAGGCGCAACCGCGCTTCTCTCTCAGGCAGAGGGGATGCCCAGGCATAGAGGATTTTGCTCCAAGCGGGTTTATTACACCGTGCTGAGGAGACCAGCTCAGGCAACAGGAGCATGCCTCAGACCGGACTCTGATTTGCCAAAGATTGCTGTGCTTTCCCAGAGGGGATGCCAGGGCAAAGAGGCTTTCGCTCTATGCGGGTTTCTCCCATCCTGCTGGGAATACTATGCGAAGGCAAGCAGGAACAGCAGCCCTCAGAACTGACTCTGTTTTCCCAGTGACTGCTATGCTTTCGAAGAGGTTTTCAGCTTGGCACTATCCGAACTTCGCTGCTCCTTCCTAAGAAAGGCTTTGGGTGTCGCTCTGTCGAGGCAGGGAAGAAGAGCCGCGGGAGAGCTGGTGCCTCTTGGGAAGTGCTTTCCCGGGCTCCATGTTCGCGTTCTGGGTTCACCTTGCCAGGCCGAACTAAGCAGACACACCCACAACCCTGCAGTAGCTTGCATAGCCTAGGAGGGAACTCTATGCACATTACCATCTCCCAGTGTAGGCATCGCTTGGCCTTTTACTCTGGCACTCACGTGGATTCTTGGACTAGGCCAGTGCTTTCCCCACAGGAAAGGAGAGGTGACAAGATCCCTGCCCACGGCCCGTGCACTGAATAGGGAGCTTTGGGGGACTGTCCCCACTCCTTCTTCTGAAACTCCGTACCTCTTCCAAGCTTCCACATCCTGGAGGAAGACAGCATCTAACTCACCGTTATCTCAGGGAGCTGTTTCTGCGAGTTCAGCGAAGGTGCCTGGTGGCTAGCGCATGTCTGCCCCAGGGACAGGTGGCCAAGGAGCTGCTGTGTCATTAGGCCCAGAGGTTCAGGACCGGCATGCTTTCTGCCCAGACCCCTTCCTAAGAGTGGAGCATGCGCCCTGCCCTACTCATCCCCTCCTGTCTCCTAGCAACCAGGCTTCTGTCTCTCTGCACTGGGAGCGGGTGATACTTTATTTCCGGCTCTCCTACTTCGCAACCATTTCCAGACCAGGAGGCCAATGGCTCCTATTGTCCCCGGGCAGCGTGTTGCACCTTCCACAGACATGCTCCTGGGGACGGCACTGAAACACGTGTCCCTTTCCTTAAGGCTCTTTCCACAGGCGCAACCGCGCTTCTCTCTCAGGCAGAGGGGATGCCCAGGCATAGAGGATTTTGCTCCAAGCGGGTTTATTACACCGTGCTGAGGAGACCAGCTCAGGCAACAGGAGCATGCCTCAGACCGGACTCTGATTTGCCAAAGATTGCTGTGCTTTCCCAGAGGGGATGCCAGGGCAAAGAGGCTTTCGCTCTATGCGGGTTTCTCCCATCCTGCTGGGAATACTATGCGAAGGCAAGCAGGAACAGCAGCCCTCAGAACTGACTCTGTTTTCCCAGTGACTGCTATGCTTTCGAAGAGGTTTTCAGCTTGGCACTATCCGAACTTCGCTGCTCCTTCCTAAGAAAGGCTTTGGGTGTCGCTCTGTCGAGGCAGGGAAGAAGAGCCGCGGGAGAGCTGGTGCCTCTTGGGAAGTGCTTTCCCGGGCTCCATGTTCGCGTTCTGGGTTCACCTTGCCAGGCCGAACTAAGCAGACACACCCACAACCCTGCAGTAGCTTGCATAGCCTAGGAGGGAACTCTATGCACATTACCATCTCCCAGTGTAGGCATCGCTTGGCCTTTTACTCTGGCACTCACGTGGATTCTTGGACTAGGCCAGTGCTTTCCCCACAGGAAAGGAGAGGTGACAAGATCCCTGCCCACGGCCCGTGCACTGAATAGGGAGCTTTGGGGGACTGTCCCCACTCCTTCTTCTGAAACTCCGTACCTCTTCCAAGCTTCCACATCCTGGAGGAAGACAGCATCTAACTCACCGTTATCTCAGGGAGCTGTTTCTGCGAGTTCAGCGAAGGTGCCTGGTGGCTAGCGCATGTCTGCCCCAGGGACAGGTGGCCAAGGAGCTGCTGTCTCCTTAGGCCCAGAGGTTCAGGACAGGCAGGCTTTCGGCCCAGACCCCTTCCTAAGAGTGGAGCATGCGCCCTGCCCTACTCATGCCCTCCTGTCTCCTTAGCAACCAGGCTTCTGTCTCTCTGCACTGGGAGTGGGTGATACTTTATTGCCGGCTCTCCTGCTTCGCAACCGTTTCGAGACCAGAAGGCCAATGGCTCCTGTTGTCCCCGGGCAGCGTGTTGCACCTTCCACAGACATGCTCCTAGGGACGGCACTGAAACACGTGTCCCTTTCCTTAAGGCTCTTTCCACAGGCGCAACCGCGCTTCTCTCTCAGGCAGAGGGGATGCCCAGGCATAGAGCATTTTGCTCCCTGTGGGTTTATTACACCGTAGTGAGGAGACCAGCTCAGGCAACAGGAGCATGCCTCAGACCGGACTCTGATTTGCCAAAGATTGCTGTGCTTTACCAGAGAGGATGCCAGGGCAAAGAGGCTTTCGCTCTATGCGGGTTTCTCCCATCCTGCTGGGAATACTAGGCTAAGGCAAGCAGGAACAGCAGCCCTCAGAACTGACTCTGTATTCCCAGTGACTGCTATGCTTTCGAAGGGGTTTTCAGCTTGGCACGATCCGAGCTTCGCTGCTGCTTCCTAAGATAGGCTTTGGGTGTTCGTTCTGTCGCGGCAGGGAAGAAGAGCCGCGGGAGAGCTGGTGCCTCTTGGAATTGCTTTCCCGGGCTCCAAGTTCACTCTCGGGGTTCACCTTGCTATGCCGGAACTAAGCAGACACAGTCACAACCCTGCAGCAGCATGCGTGGCCTAGCATGGCACTCTATGCCTATTACCATCTCTTGTCCTAGGTAAGTTTTTGCCTTTTGCTCTGGCACTCAGGTAGACTCGGGATCTAGGCCAGTGCCTTGACCACAGAGGAGGGGAGGCCACAGGATCCCTGCCCACGGCCCGTGCACTGGGATGGGGAACTGTGGGGGACTGTCTCCACTCTTTCACCGGCACACACCCTGCCACTCACATCGCTGCCACTTCTTGGTGGAAGACGTCATCTGACTGACCGTTTCTCCATGGGGTTGTTTCTGCGAGTTCCGGGTATGGCACCTGGTGGCAAGCCCAAGTCTGCCCTTGGGACAGGTGGCCAAGGAGATGCTGTCCCCTTGGGAACAGAGGCACAGGACAGGCCTTCCTTCTGCCCAGACTCCTTCCTCGGAGTGGTGCACGCACCTCGGCCCTAGTCGTCCCCTCATGTCTGCTTAGCATCCAGGCTTCCATCTCTCCACACAGGGAGCGGGTGACATTGGCCTGCTGTTTGTGCCACGGCAGGCTATCCTGCTTCCCAAACCCAAGGCCAACGGCTCCTTCTCTTCTCCGGGGTCGGCATGCAGCGACTTCCCCACACTTGGCTTCTCTCTCAGGCAGAGGGGATGCTAGGGCAAAGGGTATTTCGCTCCATGCGGGTATCTTCAACTAAGCTGCGGAGACTAGCTCAGGCTTACAGCAGCAGCATCCCCAAACCCAACTCTGATTTCCCAAGGAACGCTGTGCTTTCCCAGGGGAGATGCCCAGGCCATGAGGCTTTCGCTCTCTGCGGGTTTCTCCCACCGCGAGACTGGGCTCAGGCAAGCAGCAGCAGCCCACAGAACATTTCTCAGCGAATGCTGTGCTTGCACAGAGGCTTTGGCTTGGAGCGAACAGCACTTCGCCGCTGCTTTCTCGGCAAGGCTTCAGTCGCGTCAGGGAAGAAGAGCTGCGGGAGAGCTGGTGCCTCTTGGGCCTTGCTTTCCCGGGCTCCATGTTCGCGTCCTAGGTTCACCCTGCCAGGCCGAACTAAGCAGACACAGCCACAACCCTGCAGTAGCGTGCATAGCCTAGGATGGCACTCTATGCACACTACCATCTCCCAGTGTAGACATCACTTGTCCTTTTACTCTGGCGCTCAGGCGGAATCTCGGTCTAGGCCAGACCAGCTCAGGCAAACAGTAGCAGCGCTCAGACTGGACTCTGAGTTCCCAAAGAATGCTGTGCTTTCCCAGACGGGATGCCAGGGCAAAGAGTGTTTCGCTCTATGTGGGTTTCTCCCATCCTGCTGGGAATACTAGGCTAAGGCAAGCAGCAACAGCAGCCCTCAGAACCGACTCTGATTTCCCAGCGACTGCTATGCTTTCGAAGAGGTTTTCAGCTTGCCACGATCTGAACTTCGCTGCCGCTTCCTAAGAAAGGCTTTGTGTGTTCGCTCTGTCGCGGCAGGGAAGAAGAGCCGCGGGAGAGCTGGTGCCTCTTAGGAAGTGCTTTCCCGGGCTCCATGTTCGCGTTCTGGGTTCACCCTGCCAGGCCGAACTAAGCAGACACACCCACAACCCTGCAGTAGCTTGCATAGCCTAGGAGGGAACTCTATGCACATTACCATCTCCCAGTGTAGGCATTGCTTGGCCTTTTACTCTGGCGCTCATGCGGATTCTTGGACTAGGCCAGTGCTTTTTCCACAGGAAAGGTTAGGTGACAGGATCCCTGCCTAAAACCCGTGCACTTAATAGGGAGCTTTGGGGGATTGTCCCCACTCCTTCTTCTTAAACTCCGTGCCTCTTCCAAGCTTCCACATCCTGGAGGAAGACAGCATCTAACTCACCATTATCTCAGGGAGCTGTTTCTGCGAGTTCAGCGTAGGCGCCTGGTGGCTAGCGGGTGTCTGCCCCAGGGACAGGTGGCCAAGGAGCTACTGTGTCATTAGGCCCAGAGGTTCAGGACCGGCATGCTTTCTGCCCAGACCCCTTCCTAAGAGTGGAGCATGCGCCCTGCCCTACTCATCCCCTCCTGTCTCCTAGCAACCAGGCTTCTGTCTCTCTGCACTGGGAGCGGGTGATACTTTATTTCCGGCTCTCCTACTTCGCAACCATTTCCAGACCAGGAGGCCAATGGCTCCTATTGTCCCCGGGCAGCGTGTTGCACCTTCCACAGACATGCTCCTGGGGACGGCACTGAAACACGTGTCCCTTTCCTTAAGGCTCTTTCCACAGGCGCAACCGCGCTTCTCTCTCAGGCAGAGGGGATGCCCAGGCATAGAGGATTTTGCTCCATGCGGGTTTATTACACCGTGCTGAGGAGACCAGCTCAGGCAACAGGAGCATGCCTCAGACCGGACTCTGATTTGCCAAAGATTGCTGTGCTTTCCCAGAGGGGATGCCAGGGCAAAGAGGCTTTCGCTCTATGCGGGTTTCTCCCATCCTGCTGGGAATACTATGCGAAGGCAAGCAGGAACAGCAGCCCTCAGAACTGACTCTGTTTTCCCAGTGACTGCTATGCTTTCGAAGAGGTTTTCAGCTTGGCACTATCCGAACTTCGCTGCTCCTTCCTAAGAAAGGCTTTGGGTGTCGCTCTGTCGAGGCAGGGAAGAAGAGCCGCGGGAGAGCTGGTGCCTCTTGGGAAGTGCTTTCCCGGGCTCCATGTTCGCGTTCTGGGTTCACCTTGCCAGGCCGAACTAAGCAGACACACCCACAACCCTGCAGTAGCTTGCATAGCCTAGGAGGGAACTCTATGCACATTACCATCTCCCAGTGTAGGCATCGCTTGGCCTTTTACTCTGGCACTCACGTGGATTCTTGGACTAGGCCAGTGCTTTCCCCACAGGAAAGGAGAGGTGACAAGATCCCTGCCCACGGCCCGTGCACTGAATAGGGAGCTTTGGGGGACTGTCCCCACTCCTTCTTCTGAAACTCCGTACCTCTTCCAAGCTTCCACATCCTGGAGGAAGACAGCATCTAACTCACCGTTATCTCAGGGAGCTGTTTCTGCGAGTTCAGCGTAGGCGCCTGGTGGCTAGCGCATGTCTGCCCCAGGGACAGGTGGCCAAGGAGCTGCTGTCTCCTTAGGCCCAGAGGTTCAGGACAGGCATGCTTTCGGCCCAGACCCCTTCCTAAGAGTGGAGCATGCGCCCTGCCCTACTCATGCCCTCCTGTCTCCTTAGCAACCAGGCTTCTGTCTCTCTGCACTGGGAGTGGGTGATACTTTATTGCCGGCTCTCCTGCTTCGCAACCGTTTCGAGACCAGAAGGCCAATGGCTCCTGTTGTCCCCGGGCAGCGTGTTGCACCTTCCACAGACATGCTCCTGGGGACGGCACTGAAACACGTGTCCCTTTCCTTAAGGCTCTTTCCACAGGCGCAACCGCGCTTCTCTCTCAGGCAGAGGGGATGCCCAGGCATAGAGCATTTTGCTCCCTGTGGGTTTATTACACCGTGCTGAGGAGACCAGCTCAGGCAACAGGAGCATGCCTCAGACCGGACTCTGATTTGCCAAAGATTGCTGTGCTTTACCAGAGAGGATGCCAGGGCAAAGAGGCTTTCGCTCTATGCGGGTTTCTCCCATCCTGCTGGGAATACTAGGCTAAGGCAAGCAGGAACAGCAGCCCTCAGAACTGACTCTGTTTTCCCAGTGACTGCTATGCTTTCGAAGGGGTTTTCAGCTTGGCACGATCCGAGCTTCGCTGCTGCTTCCTAAGATAGGCTTTGGGTGTTCGTTCTGTCGCGGCAGGGAAGAAGAGCCGCGGGAGAGCTGGTGCCTCTTGGAATTGCTTTCCCGGGCTCCAAGTTCACTCTCGGGGTTCACCTTGCTATGCCGGAACTAAGCAGACACAGTCACAACCCTGCAGCAGCATGCGTGGCCTAGCATGGCACTCTATGCCTATTACCATCTCTTGTCCTAGGTAAGTTTTTGCCTTTTGCTCTGGCACTCAGGTAGACTCGGGATCTAGGCCAGTGCCTTGACCACAGAGGAGGGGAGGCCACAGGATCCCTGCCCACGGCCCGTGCACTGGGATGGGGAACTGTGGGGGACTGTCTCCACTCTTTCACCGGCACACCCCCTGCCACCCACATCGCTGCCACTTCTTGGTGGAAGACGTCATCTGACTGACCGTTTCTCCATGGGGTTGTTTCTGCGAGTTCCGGGTATGGCACCTGGTGGCAAGCCCAAGTCTGCCCTTGGGACAGGTGGCCAAGGAGATGCTGTCCCCTTGGGAACAGAGGCACAGGACAGGCCTTCCTTCTGCCCAGACTCCTTCCTCGGAGTGGTGCACGCACCTCGGCCCTAGTCGTCCCCTCATGTCTGCTTAGCATCCAGGCTTCTATCTCTCATCTCTCCACACAGGGAGCGGGTGACATTGTCTTGCCACCGGCCTGCTGTTTGTGCCACGGCAGGCTATCCTGCTTCCCAAACCCAAGGCCAACGGCTCCTTCTCTTCTCCGGGGTCGGCATGCAGCGACTTCCCCACACTTGGCTTCTCTCTCAGGCAGAGGGGATGCTAGGGCAAAGGGTATTTCGCTCCATGCGGGTATCTTCAACTAAGCTGCGGAGACTAGCTCAGGCTTACAGCAGCAGCATCCCCAAACCCAACTCTGATTTCCCAAGGAACGCTGTGCTTTCCCAGGGGAGATGCCCAGGCCATGAGGCTTTCGCTCTCTGCGGGTTTCTCCCACCGCGAGACTGGGCTCAGGCAAGCAGCAGCAGCCCACAGAACATTTCTCAGCGAATGCTGTGCTTGCACAGAGGCTTTGGCTTGGAGCGAACAGCACTTCGCCGCTGCTTTCTCGGCAAGGCTTCAGTCGCGTCAGGGAAGAAGAGCTGCGGGAGAGCTGGTGCCTCTTGGGCCTTGCTTTCCCGGGCTCCATGTTCACGTCCTAGGTTCACCCTGCCAGGCCGAACTAAGCAGACACAGCCACAACCCTGCAGTAGCGTGCATAGCCTAGGATGGCACTCTATGCACACTACCATCTCCCAGTGTAGACATCACTTGTCCTTTTACTCTGGCGCTCAGGCGGAATCTCGGTCTAGGCCAGACCAGCTCAGGCAAACAGTAGCAGCGCTCAGACTGGACTCTGAGTTCCCAAAGAATGCTGTGCTTTCCCAGACGGGATGCCAGGGCAAAGAGTGTTTCGCTCTATGTGGGTTTCTCCCATCCTGCTGGGAATACTAGGCTAAGGCAAGCAGCAACAGCAGCCCTCAGAACCGACTCTGATTTCCCAGCGACTGCTATGCTTTCGAAGAGGTTTTCAGCTTGCCACGATCCGAACTTCGCTGCCGCTTCCTAAGAAAGGCTTTGGGTGTTCGCTCTGTCGCGGCAGGGAAGAAGAGCCGCGGGAGAGCTGGTGCCTCTTGGGAAGTGCTTTCCCGGGCTCCATGTTCGCGTTCTGGGTTCACCCTGCCAGGCCGAACTAAGCAGACACACCCACAACCCTGCAGTAGCTTGCATAGCCTAGGAGGGAACTCTATGCACATTACCATCTCCCAGTGTAGGCATCGCTAGGCCTTTTACTCTGGCGCTCACCTGGATTCTTGGACTAGGCCAGTGCTTTCCCCAACGAAAGGAGAGGTGACAAGATCCCTGCCCACGGCCCGTGCACTGAATAGGGAGCTTTGGGGGACTGTCCCCACTCCTTCTTCTGAAACTCCGTACCTCTTCCAAGCTTCCACATCCTGGAGGAAGACAGCATCTAACTCACCGTTATCTCAGGGAGCTGTTTCTGCGAGTTCAGCGTAGGCGCCTGGTGGCTAGCGCATGTCTGCCCCAGGGACAGGTGGCCAAGGAGCTGCTGTCTCCTTAGGCCCAGAGGTTCAGGACAGGCATACTTTCGGCCCAGACCCCTTCCTAAGAGTGGAGCATGCGCCCTGCCCTACTCATGCCCTCCTGTCTCCTTAGCAACCAGGCTTCTGTCTCTCTGCACTGGGAGTGGGTGATACTTTATTGCCGGCTCTCCTGCTTCGCATCCGTTTCGAGACCAGAAGGCCAATGGCTCCTGTTGTCCCCGGGCAGCGTGTTGCACCTTCCACAGACATGCTCCTGGGGACGGCACTGAAACACGTGTCCCTTTCCTTAAGGCTCTTTCCACAGGCGCAACCGCGCTTCTCTCTCAGGCAGAGGGGATGCCCAGGCATAGAGGATTTTGCTCCCTGTGGGTTTATTACACCGTGCTGAGGAGACCAGCTCAGGCAACAGGAGCATGCATCAGACCGGACTCTGATTTGCCAAAGATTGCTGTGCTTTCCCAGAGGGGATGCCAGGGCAAAGAGGCTTTCGCTCTATGCGGGTTTCTCCCATCCTGCTGGGAATACTAGGCTAAGGCAAGCAGGAACAGCAGCCCTCAGAACTGACTCTGTTTTCCCAGTGACAGCAATGCTTTCGAAGGGGTTTTCAGCTTGGCACGATCCGAGCTTCGCTGCTGCTTCCTAAGATAGGCTTTGGGTGTTCGTTCAGTCGCGGCAGGGAAGAAGAGCCGCGGGAGAGCTGGTGCCTCTTGGAATTGCTTTCCCGGGCTCCAAGTTCACTCTCGGGGTTCACCTTGCTTTGCCGGAACTAAGCAGACACAGTCACAACCCTGCAGCATGGTGCGTGGCCTAGCATGGCACTCTATGCCTATTACCATCTCTTGTCCTAGGTAAGTCTTTGCCTTTTGCTCTTGCGCTCATGTAGACTCGGGATCTAGGCCAGTGCCTTGACCACAGAGGAGGGGAGGCCACAGGATCCCTGCCCACGACCCGTGCACTGGGATGGGGAACTGTGGGGGACTGTCTCCACTCTTTCACCGGCACACCCCCTGCCACCCACATCGCTGCCACTTCTTGGTGGAAGACGTCATCTGACTGACCGTTTCTCCATGGGGTTGTTTCTGCGAGTTCCGGGTATGGCACCTGGTGGCAAGCCCAAGTCTGCCCTTGGGACAGGTGGCCAAGGAGATGCTGTCCCCTTGGGAACAGAGGCACAGGACAGGCCTTCCTTCTGCCCAGACTCCTTCCTCGGAGTGGTGCACGCACCTCGGCCCTAGTCGTCCCCTCATGTCTGCTTAGCATCCAGGCTTCTATCTCTCATCTCTCCACACAGGGAGCGGGTGACATTGTCTTGCCACCGGCCTGCTGTTTGTGCCACGGCAGGCTATCCTGCTTCCCAAACCCAAGGCCAACGGCTCCTTCTCTTCTCCGGGGTCGGCATGCAGCGACTTCCCCACACTTGGCTTCTCTCTCAGGCAGAGGGGATGCTAGGGCAAAGGGTATTTCGCTCCATGCGGGTATCTTCAACTAAGCTGCGGAGACTAGCTCAGGCTTACAGCAGCAGCATCCCCAAACCCAACTCTGATTTCCCAAGGAACGCTGTGCTTTCCCAGGGGAGATGCCCAGGCCATGAGGCTTTCGCTCTCTGCGGGTTTCTCCCACCGCGAGACTGGGCTCAGGCAAGCAGCAGCAGCCCACAGAACATTTCTCAGCGAATGCTGTGCTTGCACAGAGGCTTTGGCTTGGAGCGAACAGCACTTCGCCGCTGCTTTCTCGGCAAGGCTTCAGTCGCGTCAGGGAAGAAGAGCTGCGGGAGAGCTGGTGCCTCTTGGGCCTTGCTTTACCGGGCTCCATGTTCACGTCCTAGGTTCACCCTGCCAGGCCGAACTAAGCAGACACAGCCACAACCCTGCAGTAGCGTGCATAGCCTAGGATGGCACTCTATGCACACTACCATCTCCCAGTGTAGACATCACTTGTCCTTTTACTCTGGCGCTCAGGCGGAATCTCGGTCTAGGCCAGACCAGCTCAGGCAAACAGTAGCAGCGCTCAGACTGGACTCTGAGTTCCCAAAGAATGCTGTGCTTTCCCAGACGGGATGCCAGGGCAAAGAGTGTTTCGCTCTATGTGGGTTTCTCCCATCCTGCTGGGAATACTAGGCTAAGGCAAGCAGCAACAGCAGCCCTCAGAACCGACTCTGATTTCCCAGCGACTGCTATGCTTTCGAAGAGGTTTTCAGCTTGCCACGATCCGAACTTCGCTGCCGCTTCCTAAGAAAGGCTTTGGGTGTTCGCTCTGTCGCGGCAGGGAAGAAGAGCCGCGGGAGAGCTGGTGCCTCTTGGGAAGTGCTTTCCCGGGCTCCATGTTCGCGTTCTGGGTTCACCCTGCCAGGCCGAACTAAGCAGACACACCCACAACCCTGCAGTAGCTTGCATAGCCTAGGAGGGAACTCTATGCACATTACCATCTCCCAGTGTAGGCATCGCTTGGCCTTTTACTCTGGCGCTCATGCGGATTCTTGGACTAGGCCAGTGCTTTTTCCACAGGAAAGGTTAGGTGACAGGATCCCTGCGTACAACCCGTGCACTTAATAGGGAGCTTTGGGGGATTGTCCCCACTCCTTCTTCTTAAACTCCGTGCCTCTTCCAAGCTTCCACATCCTGGAGGAAGACAGCATCTAACTCACCATTATCTCAGGGAGCTGTTTCTGCGAGTTCAGCGTAGGCGCCTGGTGGCTAGCGGGTGTCTGCCCCAGGGACAGGTGGCCAAGGAGCTACTGTGTCATTAGGCCCAGAGGTTCAGGACCGGCATGCTTTCTGCCCAGACCCCTTCCTAAGAGTGGAGCATGCGCCCTGCCCTACTCATCCCCTCCTGTCTCCTAGCAACCAGGCTTCTGTCTCTCTGCACTGGGAGCGGGTGATACTTTATTTCCGGCTCTCCTACTTCGCAACCATTTCCAGACCAGGAGGCCAATGGCTCCTATTGTCCCCGGGCAGCGTGTTGCACCTTCCACAGACATGCTCCTGGGGACGGCACTGAAACACGTGTCCCTTTCCTTAAGGCTCTTTCCACAGGCGCAACCGCGCTTCTCTCTCAGGCAGAGGGGATGCCCAGGCATAGAGGATTTTGCTCCAAGCGGGTTTATTACACCGTGCTGAGGAGACCAGCTCAGGCAACAGGAGCATGCCTCAGACCGGACTCTGATTTGCCAAAGATTGCTGTGCTTTCCCAGAGGGGATGCCAGGGCAAAGAGGCTTTCGCTCTATGCGGGTTTCTCCCATCCTGCTGGGAATACTATGCGAAGGCAAGCAGGAACAGCAGCCCTCAGAACTGACTCTGTTTTCCCAGTGACTGCTATGCTTTCGAAGAGGTTTTCAGCTTGGCACTATCCGAACTTCGCTGCTCCTTCCTAAGAAAGGCTTTGGGTGTCGCTCTGTCGAGGCAGGGAAGAAGAGCCGCGGGAGAGCTGGTGCCTCTTGGGAAGTGCTTTCCCGGGCTCCATGTTCGCGTTCTGGGTTCACCTTGCCAGGCCGAACTAAGCAGACACACCCACAACCCTGCAGTAGCTTGCATAGCCTAGGAGGGAACTCTATGCACATTACCATCTCCCAGTGTAGGCATCGCTTGGCCTTTTACTCTGGCACTCACGTGGATTCTTGGACTAGGCCAGTGCTTTCCCCACAGGAAAGGAGAGGTGACAAGATCCCTGCCCACGGCCCGTGCACTGAATAGGGAGCTTTGGGGGACTGTCCCCACTCCTTCTTCTGAAACTCCGTACCTCTTCCAAGCTTCCACATCCTGGAGGAAGACAGCATCTAACTCACCGTTATCTCAGGGAGCTGTTTCTGCGAGTTCAGCGAAGGTGCCTGGTGGCTAGCGCATGTCTGCCCCAGGGACAGGTGGCCAAGGAGCTGCTGTCTCCTTAGGCCCAGAGGTTCAGGACAGGCAGGCTTTCGGCCCAGACCCCTTCCTAAGAGTGGAGCATGCGCCCTGCCCTACTCATGCCCTCCTGTCTCCTTAGCAACCAGGCTTCTGTCTCTCTGCACTGGGAGTGGGTGATACTTTATTGCCGGCTCTCCTGCTTCGCAACCGTTTCGAGACCAGAAGGCCAATGGCTCCTGTTGTCCCCGGGCAGCGTGTTGCACCTTCCACAGACATGCTCCTAGGGACGGCACTGAAACACGTGTCCCTTTCCTTAAGGCTCTTTCCACAGGCGCAACCGCGCTTCTCTCTCAGGCAGAGGGGATGCCCAGGCATAGAGCATTTTGCTCCCTGTGGGTTTATTACACCGTAGTGAGGAGACCAGCTCAGGCAACAGGAGCATGCCTCAGACCGGACTCTGATTTGCCAAAGATTGCTGTGCTTTACCAGAGAGGATGCCAGGGCAAAGAGGCTTTCGCTCTATGCGGGTTTCTCCCATCCTGCTGGGAATACTAGGCTAAGGCAAGCAGGAACAGCAGCCCTCAGAACTGACTCTGTATTCCCAGTGACTGCTATGCTTTCGAAGGGGTTTTCAGCTTGGCACGATCCGAGCTTCGCTGCTGCTTCCTAAGATAGGCTTTGGGTGTTCGTTCTGTCGCGGCAGGGAAGAAGAGCCGCGGGAGAGCTGGTGCCTCTTGGAATTGCTTTCCCGGGCTCCAAGTTTACTCTCGGGGTTCACCTTGCTATGCCGGAACTAAGCAGACACAGTCACAACCCTGCAGCAGCATGCGTGGCCTAGCATGGCACTCTATGCCTATTACCATCTCTTGTCCTAGGTAAGTTTTTGCCTTTTGCTCTGGCACTCAGGTAGACTCGGGATCTAGGCCAGTGCCTTGACCACAGAGGAGGGGAGGCCACAGGATCCCTGCCCACGGCCCGTGCACTGGGATGGGGAACTGTGGGGGACTGTCTCCACTCTTTCACCGGCACACACCCTGCCACTCACATCGCTGCCACTTCTTGGTGGAAGACGTCATCTGACTGACCGTTTCTCCATGGGGTTGTTTCTGCGAGTTCCGGGTATGGCACCTGGTGGCAAGCCCAAGTCTGCCCTTGGGACAGGTGGCCAAGGAGATGCTGTCCCCTTGGGAACAGAGGCACAGGACAGGCCTTCCTTCTGCCCAGACTCCTTCCTCGGAGTGGTGCACGCACCTCGGCCCTAGTCGTCCCCTCATGTCTGCTTAGCATCCAG
Organism: Mustela nivalis; assembly: GCF_964662115.1. Taxonomy (NCBI): domain Eukaryota; kingdom Metazoa; phylum Chordata; class Mammalia; order Carnivora; family Mustelidae; genus Mustela; species Mustela nivalis. Next base: position 23,415 of record NW_028134938.1, on the reverse strand, counting down.
GCTTCCATCTCTCCACACAGGGAGCGGGTGACATTGGCCTGCTGTTTGTGCCACGGCAGGCTATCCTGCTTCCCAAACCCAAGGCCAACGGCTCCTTCTCTTCTCCGGGGTCGGCATGCAGCGACTTCCCCACACTTGGCTTCTCTCTCAGGCAGAGGGGATGCTAGGGCAAAGGGTATTTCGCTCCATGCGGGTATCTTCAACTAAGCTGCGGAGACTAGCTCAGGCTTACAGCAGCAGCATCCCCAAACCCAACTCTGATTTCCCAAGGAACGCTGTGCTTTCCCAGGGGAGATGCCCAGGCCATGAGGCTTTCGCTCTCTGCGGGTTTCTCCCACCGCGAGACTGGGCTCAGGCAAGCAGCAGCAGCCCACAGAACATTTCTCAGCGAATGCTGTGCTTGCACAGAGGCTTTGGCTTGGAGCGAACAGCACTTCGCCGCTGCTTTCTCGGCAAGGCTTCAGTCGCGTCAGGGAAGAAGAGCTGCGGGAGAGCTGGTGCCTCTTGGGCCTTGCTTTCCCGGGCTCCATGTTCGCGTCCTAAGTTCACCCTGCCAGGCCGAACTAAGCAGACACAGCCACAACCCTGCAGTAGCGTGCATAGCCTAGGATGGCACTCTATGCACACTACCATCTCCCAGTGTAGACATCACTTGTCCTTTTACTCTGGCGCTCAGGCGGAATCTCGGTCTAGGCCAGACCAGCTCAGGCAAACAGTAGCAGCGCTCAGACTGGACTCTGAGTTCCCAAAGAATGCTGTGCTTTCCCAGACGGGATGCCAGGGCAAAGAGTGTTTCGCTCTATGTGGGTTTCTCCCATCCTGCTGGGAATACTAGGCTAAGGCAAGCAGCAACAGCAGCCCTCAGAACCGACTCTGATTTCCCAGCGACTGCTATGCTTTCGAAGAGGTTTTCAGCTTGCCACGATCTGAACTTCGCTGCCGCTTCCTAAGAAAGGCTTTGTGTGTTCGCTCTGTCGCGGCAGGGAAGAAGAGCCGCGGGAGAGCTGGTGCCTCTTAGGAAGTGCTTTCCCGGGCTCCATGTTCGCGTTCTGGGTTCACCCTGCCAGGCCGAACTAAGCAGACACACCCACAACCCTGCAGTAGCTTGCATAGCCTAGGAGGGAACTCTATGCACATTACCATCTCCCAGTGTAGGCATTGCTTGGCCTTTTACTCTGGCGCTCATGCGGATTCTTGGACTAGGCCAGTGCTTTTTCCACAGGAAAGGTTAGGTGACAGGATCCCTGCGTACAACCCGTGCACTTAATAGGGAGCTTTGGGGGATTGTCCCCACTCCTTCTTCTTAAACTCCGTGCCTCTTCCAAGCTTCCACATCCTGGAGGAAGACAGCATCTAACTCACCATTATCTCAGGGAGCTGTTTCTGCGAGTTCAGCGTAGGCGCCTGGTGGCTAGCGGGTGTCTGCCCCAGGGACAGGTGGCCAAGGAGCTACTGTGTCATTAGGCCCAGAGGTTCAGGACCGGCATGCTTTCTGCCCAGACCCCTTCCTAAGAGTGGAGCATGCGCCCTGCCCTACTCATCCCCTCCTGTCTCCTAGCAACCAGGCTTCTGTCTCTCTGCACTGGGAGCGGGTGATACTTTATTTCCGGCTCTCCTACTTCGCAACCATTTCCAGACCAGGAGGCCAATGGCTCCTATTGTCCCCGGGCAGCGTGTTGCACCTTCCACAGACATGCTCCTGGGGACGGCACTGAAACATGTGTCCCTTTCCTTAAGGCTCTTTCCACAGGCGCAACCGCGCTTCTCTCTCAGGCAGAGGGGATGCCCAGGCATAGAGGATTTTGCTCCATGCGGGTTTATTACACCGTGCTGAGGAGACCAGCTCAGGCAACAGGAGCATGCCTCAGACCGGACTCTGATTTGCCAAAGATTGCTGTGCTTTCCCAGAGGGGATGCCAGGGCAAAGAGGCTTTCGCTCTATGCGGGTTTCTCCCATCCTGCTGGGAATACTATGCGAAGGCAAGCAGGAACAGCAGCCCTCAGAACTGACTCTGTTTTCCCAGTGACTGCTATGCTTTCGAAGAGGTTTTCAGCTTGGCACTATCCGAACTTCGCTGCTCCTTCCTAAGAAAGGCTTTGGGTGTCGCTCTGTCGAGGCAGGGAAGAAGAGCCGCGGGAGAGCTGGTGCCTCTTGGGAAGTGCTTTCCCGGGCTCCATGTTCGCGTTCTGGGTTCACCTTGCCAGGCCGAACTAAGCAGACACACCCACAACCCTGCAGTAGCTTGCATAGCCTAGGAGGGAACTCTATGCACATTACCATCTCCCAGTGTAGGCATCGCTTGGCCTTTTACTCTGGCACTCACGTGGATTCTTGGACTAGGCCAGTGCTTTCCCCACAGGAAAGGAGAGGTGACAAGATCCCTGCCCACGGCCCGTGCACTGAATAGGGAGCTTTGGTGGACTGTCCCCACTCCTTCTTCTGAAACTCCGTACCTCTTCCAAGCTTCCACATCCTGGAGGAAGACAGCATCTAACTAACCGTTATCTCAGGGAGCTGTTTCTGCGAGTTCAGCGTAGGCGCCTGGTGGCTAGCGCATGTCTGCCCCAGGGACAGGTGGCCAAGGAGCTACTGTCTCCTTAGGCCCAGAGGTTCAGGACAGGCATGCTTTCGGCCCAGACCCCTTCCTAAGAGTGGAGCATGCGCCCTGCCCTACTCATGCCCTCCTGTCTCCTTAGCAACCAGGCTTCTGTCTCTCTGCACTGGGAGTGGGTGATACTTTATTGCCGGCTCTCCTGCTTCGCAACCGTTTCGAGACCAGAAGGCCAATGGCTCCTGTTGTCCCCGGGCAGCGTGTTGCACCTTCCACAGACATGCTCCTAGGGACGGCACTGAAACACGTGTCCCTTTCCTTAAGGCTCTTTCCACAGGCGCAACCGCGCTTCTCTCTCAGGCAGAGGGGATGCCCAGGCATAGAGCATTTTGCTCCCTGTGGGTTTATTACACCGTGCTGAGGAGACCAGCTCAGGCAACAGGAGCATGCCTCAGACCGGACTCTGATTTGCCAAAGATTGCTGTGCTTTACCAGAGAGGATGCCAGGGCAAAGAGGCTTTCGCTCTATGCGGGTTTCTCCCATCCTGCTGGGAATACTAGGCTAAGGCAAGCAGGAACAGCAGCCCTCAGAACTGACTCTGTTTTCCCAGTGACTGCTATGCTTTCGAAGGGGTTTTCAGCTTGGCACGATCCGAGCTTCGCTGCTGCTTCCTAAGATAGGCTTTGGGTGTTCGTTCTGTCGCGGCAGGGAAGAAGAGCCGCGGGAGAGCTGGTGCCTCTTGGAATTGCTTTCCCGGGCTCCAAGTTCACTCTCGGGGTTCACCTTGCTATGCCGGAACTAAGCAGACACAGTCACAACCCTGCAGCAGCATGCGTGGCCTAGCATGGCACTCTATGCCTATTACCATCTCTTGTCCTAGGTAAGTTTTTGCCTTTTGCTCTGGCACTCAGGTAGACTCGGGATCTAGGCCAGTGCTTTGACCACAGAGGAGGGGAGGCCACAGGATCCCTGCCCACGGCCCGTGCACTGGGATGGGGAACTGTGGGGGACTGTCTCCACTCTTTCACCGGCACACCCCCTGCCACTCACATCGCTGCAACTTCTTGGTGGAAGACGTCATCTGACTGACCGTTTCTCCATGGGGTTGTTTCTGCGAGTTCCGGGTATGGCACCTGGTGGCAAGCCCAAGTCTGCCCTTGGGACAGGTGGCCAAGGAGATGCTGTCCCCTTGGGAACAGAGGCACAGGACAGGCCTGCCTTCTGCCCAGACTCCTTCCTCGGAGTGGTGCACGCACCTCGGCCCTAGTCGTCCCCTCATGTCTGCTTAGCATCCAGGCTTCCATCTCTCCACACAGGGAGCGGGTGACATTGGCCTGCTGTTTGTGCCACGGCAGGCTATCCTGCTTCCCAAACCCAAGGCCAACGGCTCCTTCTCTTCTCCGGGGTCGGCATGCAGCGACTTCCCCACACTTGGCTTCTCTCTCAGGCAGAGGGGATGCTAGGGCAAAGGGTATTTCGCTCCATGCGGGTATCTTCAACTAAGCTGCGGAGACTAGCTCAGGCTTACAGCAGCAGCATCCCCAAACCCAACTCTGATTTCCCAAGGAACGCTGTGCTTTCCCAGGGGAGATGCCCAGGCCATGAGGCTTTCGCTCTCTGCGGGTTTCTCCCACCGCGAGACTGGGCTCAGGCAAGCAGCAGCAGCCCACAGAACATTTCTCAGCGAATGCTGTGCTTGCACAGAGGCTTTGGCTTGGAGCGAACAGCACTTCGCTGCTGCTTTCTCGGCAAGGCTTCAGTCGCGTCAGGGAAGAAGAGCTGCGGGAGAGCTGGTGCCTCTTGGGCCTTGCTTTACCGGGCTCCATGTTCGCGTCCTAGGTTCACCCTGCCAGGCCGAACTAAGCAGACACAGCCACAACCCTGCAGTAGCGTGCATAGCCTAGGATGGCACTCTATGCACACTACCATCTCCCAGTGTAGACATCACTTGTCCTTTTACTCTGGCGCTCAGGCGGAATCTCGGTCTAGGCCAGACCAGCTCAGGCAAACAGTAGCAGCGCTCACTGGACTCTGAGTTCCCAAAGAATGCTGTGCTTTCCCAGACTGGATGCCAGGGCAAAGAGTGTTTCGCTCTATGTGGGTTTCTCCCATCCTGCTGGGAATACTAGGCTAAGGCAAGCAGCAACAGCAGCCCTCAGAACCGACTCTGATTTCCCAGCGACTGCTATGCTTTCGAAGAGGTTTTCAGCTTGCCACGATCTGAACTTCGCTGCCGCTTCCTAAGAAAGGCTTTGGGTGTTCGCTCTGTCGCGGCAGGGAAGAAGAGCCGCGGGAGAGCTGGTGCCTCTTAGGAAGTGCTTTCCCGGGCTCCATGTTCGCGTTCTGGGTTCACCCTGCCAGGCCGAACTAAGCAGACACACCCACAACCCTGCAGTAGCTTGCATAGCCTAGGAGGGAACTCTATGCACATTACCATCTCCCAGTGTAGGCATTGCTTGGCCTTTTACTCTGGCGCTCATGCGGATTCTTGGACTAGGCCAGTGCTTTTTCCACAGGAAAGGTTAGGTGACAGGATCCCTGCCTAAAACCCGTGCACTTAATAGGGAGCTTTGGGGGATTGTCCCCACTCCTTCTTCTTAAACTCCGTGCCTCTTCCAAGCTTCCACATCCTGTTGGAAGACAGCATCTAACTCACCATTATCTCAGGGAGCTGTTTCTGCGAGTTCAGCGTAGGCGCCTGGTGGCTAGCGGGTGTCTGCCCCAGGGACAGGTGGCCAAGGAGCTACTGTCTCATTAGGCCCAGAGGTTCAGGACCGGCATGCTTTCTGCCCAGACCCCTTCCTAAGAGTGGAGCATGCGCCCTGCCCTACACATCACCTCCTGTCTCCTTAGCAGCCAGGCTTCTGTCTCTCTGCACTGGGAGCGGGTGATACTTTATTGCCGGCTCTCCTACTTTGCAACCATTTCCAGACCAGGAGGCCAATGGCTCCTCTTGTCCCTGGGCAGCGTGCTGCACCTTCCACAGACATGCTCCTGGGGACGGCACTGAAACACGTGTCCCTTTCCTTAAGGCTCTTTCCACAGGCGCAACCGCGCTTCTCTCTCAGGCAGAGGGGATGCCCAGGCATAGAGGATTTTGCTCCATGCGGGTTTATTACACCGTGCTGAGGAGACCAGCTCAGGCAACAGGAGCATGCCTCAGACCGGACTCTGATTTGCCAAAGATTGCTGTGCTTTCCCAGAGGGGATGCCAGGGCAAAGAGGCTTTCGCTCTATGCGGGTTTCTCCCATCCTGCTGGGAATACTAGGCGAAGGCAAGCAGCAACAGCAGCCCTCAGAACCGACTCTGATTTCCCAGCGACTGCTATGCTTTCGAAGAGGTTTTCAGCTTGCCACGATCCGAACTTCGCTGCTGCTTCCTAAGAAAGGCTTTGGGTGTCGCTCTGTCGAGGCAGGGAAGAAGAGCCGCGGGAGAGCTGGTGCCTCTTGGGACTTGCTTTCCCGGGCTCCATGTTCGCGTCTAGGTTCACCCTGCCAGGCCTAACTAAGCAGACACACCCACAACCCTGCAGTAGCTTGCATAGCCTAGGAGGGAACTCTATGCACATTACCATCTCCCAGTGTAGGCATCGCTTGGCCTTTTACTCTGGCACTCACGTGGATTCTTGGACTAGGCCAGTGCTTTCCCCACAGGAAAGGAGAGGTGACAAGATCCCTGCCCACGGCCCGTGCACTGAATAGGGAGCTTTGGGGGACTGTCCCCACTCCTTCTTCTGAAACTCCGTACCTCATCCAAGCTTCCACATCCTGGAGGAAGACAGCATCTAACTCACCGTTATCTCAGGGAGCTGTTTCTGCGAGTTCAGCGTAGGCGCCTGGTGGCTAGCGCATGTCTGCCCCAGGGACAGGTGGCCAAGGAGCTGCTGTCTCCTTAGGCCCAGAGGTTCAGGACAGGCATACTTTCGGCCCAGACCCCTTCCTAAGAGTGGAGCATGCGCCCTGCCCTACTCATGCCCTCCTGTCTCCTTAGCAACCAGGCTTCTGTCTCTCTGCACTGGGAGTGGGTGATACTTTATTGCCAGCTCTCCTGCTTCGCAACCGTTTCGAGACCAGAAGGCCAATGGCTCCTGTTGTCCCCGGGCAGCGTGTTGCACCTTCCACAGACATGCTCCTGGGGACGGCACTGAAACACGTGTCCCTTTCCTTAAGGCTCTTTCCACAGGCGCAACCGCGCTACTCTCTCAGGCAGAGGGGATACCCAGGCATAGAGGATTTTGCTCCCTGTGGGTTTATTACACCGTGCTGAGGAGACCAGCTCAGGCAACAGGAGCATGCCTCAGACCGGACTCTGATTTGCCAAAGATTGCTGTGCTTTCCCAGAGGGGATGCCAGGGCAAAGAGGCTTTCGCTCTATGCGGGTTTCTCCCATCCTGCTGGGAATACTAGGCTAAGGCAAGCAGGAACAGCAGCCCTCAGAACTGACTCTGTTTTCCCAGTGACTGCTATGCTTTCGAAGGGGTTTTCAGCTTGGCACGATCCGAGCTTCGCTGCTGCTTCCTAAGATAGGCTTTGTGATTCGTTCAGTTGCGGCAGGGAAGAAGAGCCGCGGGAGAGCTGGTGCCTCTTGGAATTGCTTTCCCGGGCTCCAAGTTCACTCTCGGGGTTCACCTTGCTATGCCGGAACTAAGCAGACACAGTCACAACCCTGCAGCAGCGTGCGTGGCCTAGCATGGCACTCTATGACTTTTACCATCTCTTGTCCTAGGTAAGTCTTTGCCTTTTGCTCTGGCGCTCAGGTAGACTCGGGATCTAGGCCAGTGCCTTGACCACAGAGGAGGGGAGGCCACAGGATCCCTGCCCACGGCCCGTGCACTGGGATGGGGAACTGTGGGGGACTGTCTCCACTCTTTCACCGGCACACCCCCTGCCACCCACATCGCTGCCACTTCTTGGTGGAAGACGTCATCTGACTGACCGTTTCTCCATGGGGCTGTTTCTGCGAGTTCCGGGTATGGCACCTGGTGGCAAGCCCAAGTCTGCCCTTGGGACAGGTGGCCAAGGAGATGCTGTCCCCTTGGGAACAGAGGCACAGGACAGGCCTGCCTTCTGCCCAGACTCCTTCCTCGGAGTGGTGCACGCACCTCGGCCCTAGTCGTCCCCTCATGTCTGCTTAGCATCCAGGCTTCCATCTCTCCACACAGGGAGCGGGTGACATTGTCTTGCCACCGGCCTGCTGTTTGTGCCACGGCAGGCTATCCTGCTTCCCAAACCCAAGGCCAACGGCTCCTTCTCTTCTCCGGGGTCGGCATGCAGCGACTTCCCCACACTTGGCTTCTCTCTCAGGCAGAGGGGATGCTAGGGCAAAGGGTATTTCGCTCCATGCGGGTATCTTCAACTAAGCTGCGGAGACTAGCTCAGGCTTACAGCAGCAGCATCCCCAAACCCAACTCTGATTTCCCAAGGAACGCTGTGCTTTCCCAGGGGAGATGCCCAGGCCATGAGGCTTTCGCTCTCTGCGGGTTTCTCCCACCGCGAGACTGGGCTCAGGCAAGCAGCAGCAGCCCACAGAACATTTCTCAGCGAATGCTGTGCTTGCACAGAGGCTTTGGCTTGGAGCGAACAGCACTTCGCCGCTGCTTTCTCGGCAAGGCTTCAGTCGCGTCAGGGAAGAAGAGCTGCGGGAGAGCTGGTGCCTCTTGGGCCTTGCTTTACCGGGCTCCATGTTTGCGTCCTAGGTTCACCCTGCCAGGCCGAACTAAGCAGACACAGCCACAACCCTGCAGTAGCGTGCATAGCCTAGGATGGCACTCTATGCACACTACCATCTCCCAGTGTAGACATCACTTGTCCTTTTACTCTGGCGCTCAGGCGGAATCTCGGTCTAGGCCAGACCAGCTCAGGCAAACAGTAGCAGCGCTCAGACTGGACTCTGAGTTCCCAAAGAATGCTGTGCTTTCCCAGACGGGATGCCAGGGCAAAGAGTGTTTCGCTCTATGTGGGTTTCTCCCATCCTGCTGGGAATACTAGGCTAAGGCAAGCAGCAACAGCAGCCCTCAGAACCGACTCTGATTTCCCAGCGACTGCTATGCTTTCGAAGAGGTTTTCAGCTTGCCACGATCTGAACTTCGCTGCCGCTTCCTAAGAAAGGCTTTGTGTGTTCGCTCTGTCGCGGCAGGGAAGAAGAGCCGCGGGAGAGCTGGTGCCTCTTGGGAAGTGCTTTCCCGGGCTCCATGTTCGCGTTCTGGGTTCACCCTGCCAGGCCGAACTAAGCAGACACACCCACAACCCTGCAGTAGCTTGCATAGCCTAGGAGGGAACTCTATGCACATTACCATCTCCCAGTGTAGGCATTGCTTGGCCTTTTACTCTGGCGCTCATGCGGATTCTTGGACTAGGCCAGTGCTTTTTCCACAGGAAAGGTTAGGTGACAGGATCCCTGCCTAAAACCCGTGCACTTAATAGGGAGCTTTGGGGGATTGTCCCCACTCCTTCTTCTTAAACTCCGTGCCTCTTCCAAGCTTCCACATCCTGGAGGAAGACAGCATCTAACTCACCATTATCTCAGGGAGTTGTTTCTGCGAGTTCAGCGTAGGCGCCTGGTGGCTAGCGGGTGTCTGCCCCAGGGACAGGTGGCCAAGGAGCTACTGTCTCATTAGGCCCAGAGGTTCAGGACCGGCATGCTTTCTGCCCAGACCCCTTCCTAAGAGTGGAGCATGCGCCCTGCCCTACTCATCACCTCCTGTCTCCTTAGCAACCAGGCTTCTGTCTCTCTGCACTGGGAGCGGGTGATACTTTATTGCCGGCTCTCCTACTTCGCAACCATTTCCAGACCAGGAGGCCAATGGCTCCTGTTGTCCCCGGGCAGCGTGCTGCACCTTCCACAGACATGCTCCTGGGGACGGCACTGAAACACGTGTCCCTTTCCTTAAGGCTCTTTCCACAGGCGCAACCGCGCTTCTCTCTCAGGCAGAGGGGATGCCCAGGCATAGAGGATTTTGCTCCATGCGGGTTTATTACACCGTGCTGAGGAGACCAGCTCAGGCAACAGGAGCATGCCTCAGACCGGACTCTGATTTGCCAAAGATTGCTGTGCTTTCCCAGAGGGGATGCCAGGGCAAAGAGGCTTTCGCTCTATGCGGGTTTCTCCCATCCTGCTGGGAATACTAGGCGAAGGCAAGCAGCAACAGCAGCCCTCAGAACCGACTCTGATTTCCCAGCGACTGCTATGCTTTCGAAGAGGTTTTCAGCTTGCCACGATCCGAACTTCGCTGCTGCTTCCTAAGAAAGGCTTTGGGTGTCGCTCTGTCGAGGCAGGGAAGAAGAGCCGCGGGAGAGCTGGTGCCTCTTGGGACTTGCTTTCCCGGGCTCCATGTTCGCGTTCTAGGTTCACCCTGCCAGGCCTAACTAAGCAGACACACCCACAACCCTGCAGTAGCTTGCATAGCCTAGGAGGGAACTCTATGCACATTACCATCTCCCAGTGTAGGCATCGCTTGGCCTTTTACTCTGGCACTCACGTGGATTCTTGGACTAGGCCAGTGCTTTCCCCACAGGAAAGGAGAGGTGACAAGATCCCTGCCCACGGCCCGTGCACTGAATAGGGAGCTTTGGGGGACTGTCCCCACTCCTTCTTCTGAAACTCCGTACCTCATCCAAGCTTCCACATCCTGGAGGAAGACAGCATCTAACTCACCGTTATCTCAGGGAGCTGTTTCTGCGAGTTCAGCGTAGGCGCCTGGTGGCTAGCGCATGTCTGCCCCAGGGACAGGTGGCCAAGGAGCTGCTGTCTCCTTAGGCCCAGAGGTTCAGGACAGGCATACTTTCGGCCCAGACCCCTTCCTAAGAGTGGAGCATGCGCCCTGCCCTACTCATGCCCTCCTGTCTCCTTAGCAACCAGGCTTCTGTCTCTCTGCACTGGGAGTGGGTGATACTTTATTGCCGGCTCTCCTGCTTCGCAACCGTTTCGAGACCAGAAGGCCAATGGCTCCTGTTGTCCCCGGGCAGCGTGTTGCACCTTCCACAGACATGCTCCTGGGGACGGCACTGAAACACGTGTCCCTTTCCTTAAGGCTCTTTCCACAGGCGCAACCGCGCTTCTCTCTCAGGCAGAGGGGATGCCCAGGCATAGAGCATTTTGCTCCCTGTGGGTTTATTACACCGTACTGAGGAGACCAGCTCAGGCAACAGGAGCATGCCTCAGACCGGACTCTGATTTGCCAAAGATTGCTGTGCTTTCCCAGAGGGGATGCCAGGGCAAAGAGGCTTTCGCTCTATGCGGGTTTCTCCCATCCTGCTGGGAATACTAGGCTAAGGCAAGCAGGAACAGCAGCCCTCAGAACTGACTCTGTTTTCCCAGTGACTGCTATGCTTTCGAAGGGGTTTTCAGCTTGGCACGATCCGAGCTTCGCTGCTGCTTCCTAAGATAGGCTTTGGGTGTTCGTTCAGTTGCGGCAGGGAAGAAGAGCCGCGGGAGAGCTGGTGCCTCTTGGAATTGCTTTCCCGGGCTCCAAGTTCACTCTCGGGGTTCACCTTGCTATGCCGGAACTAAGCAGACACAGTCACAACCCTGCAGCAGCGTGCGTGGCCTAGCATGGCACTCTATGCCTATTACCATCTCTTGTCCTAGGTAAGTCTTTGCCTTTTGCTCTGGCGCTCAGGTAGACTCGGGATCTAGGCCAGTGCCTTGACCACAGAGGAGGGGAGGCCACAGGATCCCTGCCCACGGCCCGTGCACTGGGATGGGGAACTGTGGGGGACTGTCTCCACTCTTTCACCGGCACACCCCCTGCCACCCACATCGCTGCCACTTCTTGGTGGAAGACGTCATCTGACTGACCGTTTCTCCATGGGGTTGTTTCTGCGAGTTCCGGGTATGGCACCTGGTGGCAAGCCCAAGTCTGCCCTTGGGACAGGTGGCCAAGGAGATGCTGTCCCCTTGGGAACAGAGGCACAGGACAGGCCTGCCTTCTGCCCAGACTCCTTCCTCGGAGTGGTGCACGCACCTCGGCCCTAGTCGTCCCCTCATGTCTGCTTAGCATCCAGGCTTCCATCTCTCCACACAGGGAGCGGGTGACATTGTCTTGCCACCGGCCTGCTGTTTGTGCCACGGCAGGCTATCCTGCTTCCCAAACCCAAGGCCAACGGCTCCTTCTCTTCTCCGGGGTCGGCATGCAGCGACTTCCCCACACTTGGCTTCTCTCTCAGGCAGAGGGGATGCTAGGGCAAAGGGTATTTCGCTCCATGCGGGTATCTTCAACTAAGCTGCGGAGACTAGCTCAGGCTTACAGCAGCAGCATCCCCAAACCCAACTCTGATTTCCCAAGGAACGCTGTGCTTTCCCAGGGGAGATGCCCAGGCCATGAGGCTTTCGCTCTCTGCGGGTTTCTCCCACCGCGAGACTGGGCTCAGGCAAGCAGCAGCAGCCCACAGAACATTTCTCAGCGAATGCTGTGCTTGCACAGAGGCTTTGGCTTGGAGCGAACAGCACTTCGCCGCTGCTTTCTCGGCAAGGCTTCAGTCGCGTCAGGGAAGAAGAGCTGCGGGAGAGCTGGTGCCTCTTGGGCCTTGCTTTACCGGGCTCCATCTTCGCGTCCTAGGTTCACCCTGCCAGGCCGAACTAAGCAGACACAGCCACAACCCTGCAGTAGCGTGCATAGCCTAGGATGGCACTCTATGCACACTACCATCTCCCAGTGTAGACATCACTTGTCCTTTTACTCTGGCGCTCAGGCGGAATCTCGGTCTAGGCCAGACCAGCTCAGGCAAACAGTAGCAGCGCTCAGACTGGACTCTGAGTTCCCAAAGAATGCTGTGCTTTCCCAGACGGGATGCCAGGGCAAAGAGTGTTTCGCTCTATGTGGGTTTCTCCCATCCTGCTGGGAATACTAGGCTAAGGCAAGCAGCAACAGCAGCCCTCAGAACCGACTCTGATTTCCCAGCGACTGCTATGCTTTCGAAGAGGTTTTCAGCTTGCCACGATCTGAACTTCGCTGCCGCTTCCTAAGAAAGGCTTTGTGTGTTCGCTCTGTCGCGGCAGGGAAGAAGAGCCGCGGGAGAGCTGGTGCCTCTTGGGAAGTGCTTTCCCGGGCTCCATGTTCGCGTTCTGGGTTCACCCTGCCAGGCCGAACTAAGCAGACACACCCACAACCCTGCAGTAGCTTGCATAGCCTAGGAGGGAACTCTATGCACATTACCATCTCCCAGTGTAGGCATTGCTTGGCCTTTTACTCTGGCGCTCATGCGGATTCTTGGACTAGGCCAGTGCTTTTTCCACAGGAAAGGTTAGGTGACAGGATCCCTGCCTAAAACCCGTGCACTTAATAGGGAGCTTTGGGGGATTGTCCCCACTCCTTCTTCTTAAACTCCGTGCCTCTTCCAAGCTTCCACATCCTGGAGGAAGACAGCATCTAACTCACCATTATCTCAGGGAGCTGTTTCTGCGAGTTCAGCGTAGGCGCCTGGTGGCTAGCGGGTGTCTGCCCCAGGGACAGGTGGCCAAGGAGCTACTGTCTCATTAGGCCCAGAGGTTCAGGACCGGCATGCTTTCTGCCCAGACCCCTTCCTAAGAGTGGAGCATGCGCCCTGCCCAACTCATCCCCTCCTGTCTCCTTAGCAACCAGGCTTCTGTCTCTCTGCACTGGGAGCGGGTGATACTTTATTGCCGGCTCTCCTACTTCGCAACCATTTCCAGACCAGGAGGCCAATGGCTCCTGTTGTCCCCGGGCAGCGTGCTGCACCTTCCACAGACATGCTCCTGGGGACGGCACTGAAACACGTGTCCCTTTCCTTAAGGCTCTTTCCACAGGCGCAACCGCGCTTCTCTCTCAGGCAGAGGGGATGCCCAGGCATAGAGGATTTTGCTCCATGCGGGTTTATTACACCGTGCTGAGGAGACCAGCTCAGGCAACAGGAGCATGCCTCAGACCGGACTCTGATTTGCCAAAGATTGCTGTGCATTCCCAGAGGGGATGCCAGGGCAAAGAGGCTTTCGCTCTATGCGGGTTTCTCCCATCCTGCTGGGAATACTAGGCGAAGGCAAGCAGCAACAGCAGCCCTCAGAACTGACTCTGTTTTCCCAGTGACTGCTATGCTTTTGAAGAGGTTTTCAGCTTGGCACTATCCGAACTTCGCTGCTGCTTCCTAAGAAAGGCTTTGGGTGTCGCTCTGTCGAGGCAGGGAAGAAGAGCCCGGGAGAGCTGGTGCCTCTTGGGACTTGCTTTCCCGGGCTCCATGTTCGCGTTCTAGGTTCACCCTGCCAGGCCTAACTAAGCAGACACACCCACAACCCTGCAGTAGCTTGCATAGCCTAGGAGGGAACTCTATGCACATTACCATCTCCCAGTGTAGGCATCGCTTGGCCTTTTACTCTGGCACTCACGTGGATTCTTGGACTAGGCCAGTGCTTTCCCCACAGGAAGGGAGAGGTGACAAGATCCCTGCCCACGGCCCGTGCACTGAATAGGGAGCTTTGGGGGACTGTCCCCACTCCTTCTTCTGAAACTCCGTACCTCATCCAAGCTTCCACAGCTGGAGGAAGACAGCATCTAACTCACCGTTATCTCAGGGAGCTGTTTCTGCGAGTTCAGCGTAGGCGCCTGGTGGCTAGCGCATGTCTGCCCCAGGGACAGGTGGCCAAGGAGCTGCTGTCTCCTTAGGCCCAGAGGTTCAGGACAGGCATACTTAGGGCCCAGACCCCTTCCAAAGAGTGGAGCATGAGCTCTGCCCTACTCATGCCCTCCTGTCTCCTTAGCAACCAGGCTTCTGTCTCTCTGCACTGGGAGTGGGTGATACTTTATTGCCGGCTCTCCTGCTTCGCAACCGTTTCGAGACCAGAAGGCCAATGGCTCCTGTTGTCCCCGGGCAGCGTGTTGCACCTTCCACAGACATGCTCTTGGGGACGGCACTGAAACACGTGTCCCTTTCCTTAAGGCTCTTTCCACAGGCGCAACTGCGCTTCTCTCTCAGGCAGAGGGGATGCCCAGGCATAGAGCATTTTGCTCCCTGTGGGTTTATTACACCGTGCTGTGGAGACCAGCTCAGGCAACAGGAGCATGCCTCAGACCGGACTCTGATTTGCCAAAGATTGCTGTGCTTTCCCAGAGGGGATGCCAGGGCAAAGAGGCTTTCGCTCTATGCGGGTTTCTCCCATCCTGCTGGGAATACTAGGCTAAGGCAAGCAGGAACAGCAGCCCTCAGAACTGACTCTGTTTTCCCAGTGACTGCTATGCTTTCGAAGGGGTTTTCAGCTTGGCACGATCCGAACTTCGCTGCTGCTTCCTAAGATAGGCTTTGGGTGTTCGTTCTGTCGCGGCAGGGAAGAAGAGCCGCGGGAGAGCTGGTGCCTCTTGGAATTGCTTTCCCGGGCTCCAAGTTCACTCTCGGGGTTCACCTTGCTATGCCGGAACTAAGCAGACACAGTCACAACCGTGCATCATGGTGCGTGGCCTAGCATGGCACTCTATGCCTATTACCATCTCTTGTCCTAGGTAAGTCTTGGCCTTTTACTCTGGCGCTCACGTAGACTCGGGATCTAGGCCAGTGCCTTGACCACAGAGGAGGGGAGGCCACAGGATCCCTGCCCACGGCCCGTGCACTGGGATGGGGAACTGTGGGGGACTGTCTCCACTCTTTCACCGGCACACCCCCTGCCACTCACATCGCTGCCACTTCTTGGTGGAAGACGTCATCTGACTGACCGTTTCTCCATGGGGTTGTTTCTGCGAGTTCCGGGTATGGCACCTGGTGGCAAGCCCAAGTCTGCCCTTGGGACAGGTGGCCAAGGAGATGCTGTCCCCTTGGGAACAGAGGCACAGGACAGGCCTGCCTTCTGCCCAGACTCCTTCCTCGGAGTGGTGCACGCACCTCGGCCCTAGTCGTCCCCTCATGTCTGCTTAGCATCCAGGCTTCCATCTCTCCACACAGGGAGCGGGTGACATTGTCTTGCCACCGGCCTGCTGTTTGTGCCACGGCAGGCTATCCTGCTTCCCAAACCCAAGGCCAACGGCTCCTTCTCTTCTCCGGGGTCGGCATGCAGCGACTTCCCCACACTTGGCTTCTCTCTCAGGCAGAGGGGATGCTAGGGCAAAGGGTATTTCGCTCCATGCGGGTATCTTCAACTAAGCTGCGGAGACTAGCTCAGGCTTACAGCAGCAGCATCCCCAAACCCAACTCTGATTTCCCAAGGAACGCTGTGCTTTCCCAGGGGAGATGCCCAGGCCATGAGGCTTTCGCTCTCTGCGGGTTTCTCCCACCGCGAGACTGGGCTCAGGCAAGCAGCAGCAGCCCACAGAACATTTCTCAGCGAATGCTGTGCTTGCACAGAGGCTTTGGCTTGGAGCGAACAGCACTTCGCTGCTGCTTTCTCGGCAAGGCTTCAGTCGCGTCAGGGAAGAAGAGCTGCGGGAGAGCTGGTGCCTCTTGGGCCTTGCTTTACCGGGCTCCATCTTCGCGTCCTAGGTTCACCCTGCCAGGCCGAACTAAGCAGACACAGCCACAACCCTGCAGTAGCGTGCATAGCCTAGGATGGCACTCTATGCACACTACCATCTCCCAGTGTAGACATCACTTGTCCTTTTACTCTGGCGCTCAGGCGGAATCTCGGTCTAGGCCAGACCAGCTCAGGCAAACAGTAGCAGCGCTCAGACTGGACTCTGAGTTCCCAAAGAATGCTGTGCTTTCCCAGACGGGATGCCAGGGCAAAGAGTGTTTCGCTCTATGTGGGTTTCTCCCATCCTGCTGGGAATACTAGGCTAAGGCAAGCAGCAACAGTAGCCCTCAGAACCGACTCTGATTTCCCAGCGACTGCTATGCTTTCGAAGAGGTTTTCAGCTTGCCACGATCTGAACTTCGCTGCCGCTTCCTAAGAAAGGCTTTGTGTGTTCGCTCTGTCGCGGCAGGGAAGAAGAGCCGCGGGAGAGCTGGTGCCTCTTGGGAAGTGCTTTCCCGGGCTCCATGTTCGCGTTCTGGGTTCACCCTGCCAGGCCGAACTAAGCAGACACACCCACAACCCTGCAGTAGCTTGCATAGCCTAGGAGGGAACTCTATGCACATTACCATCTCCCAGTGTAGGCATTGCTTGGCCTTTTACTCTGGCGCTCATGCGGATTCTTGGACTAGGCCAGTGCTTTTTCCACAGGAAAGGTTAGGTGACAGGATCCCTGCCTACAACCCGTGCACTTAATAGGGAGCTTTGGGGGATTGTCCCCACTCCTTCTTCTTAAACTCCGTGCCTCTTCCAAGCTTCCACATCCTGGAGGAAGACAGCATCTAACTCACCATTATCTCAGGGAGCTGTTTCTGCGAGTTCAGCGTAGGCGCCTGGTGGCTAGCGGGTGTCTGCCCCAGGGACAGGTGGCCAAGGAGCTACTGTCTCATTAGGCCCAGAGGTTCAGGACCGGCATGCTTTCTGCCCAGACCCCTTCCTAAGAGTGGAGCATGCGCCCTGCCCTACTCATCACCTCCTGTCTCCTTAGCAACCAGGCTTCTGTCTCTCTGCACTGGGAGCGGGTGATACTTTATTGCCGGCTCTCCTACTTCGCAACCATTTCCAGACCAGGAGGCCAATGGCTCCTGTTGTCCCCGGGCAGCGTGCTGCACCTTCCACAGACATGCTCCTGGGGACGGCACTGAAACACGTGTCCCTTTCCTTAAGGCTCTTTCCACAGGCGCAACCGCGCTTCTCTCTCAGGCAGAGGGGATGCCCAGGCATAGAGGATTTTGCTCCATGCGGGTTTATTACACCGTGCTGAGGAGACCAGCTCAGGCAACAGGAGCATGCCTCAGACCGGACTCTGATTTGCCAAAGATTGCTGTGCTTTCCCAGAGGGGATGCCAGGGCAAAGAGGCTTTCGCTCTATGCGGGTTTCTCCCATCCTGCTGGGAATACTAGGCGAAGGCAAGCAGCAACAGCAGCCCTCAGAACCGACTCTGATTTC
Organism: Mustela nivalis; assembly: GCF_964662115.1. NCBI lineage: Eukaryota > Metazoa > Chordata > Mammalia > Carnivora > Mustelidae > Mustela > Mustela nivalis. The sequence goes on along the minus strand of NW_028134938.1, from coordinate 5,968 downwards.
CCAGCGACTGCTATGCTTTCGAAGAGGTTTTCAGCTTGCCACGATCCGAACTTCGCTGCTGCTTCCTAAGAAAGGCTTTGGGTGTCGCTCTGTCGAGGTAGGGAAGAAGAGCCGCGGGAGAGCTGGTGCCTCTTGGGACTTGCTTTCCCGGGCTCCATGTTCGCGTTCTAGGTTCACCCTGCCAGGCCTAACTAAGCAGACACACCCACAACCCTGCAGTAGCTTGCATAGCCTAGGAGGGAACTCTATGCACATTACCATCTCCCAGTGTAGGCATCGCTTGGCCTTTTACTCTGGCACTCACGTGGATTCTTGGACTAGGCCAGTGCTTTCCCCACAGGAAAGGAGAGGTGACAAGATCCCTGCCCACGGCCCGTGCACTGAATAGGGAGCTTTGGGGGACTGTCCCCACTCCTTCTTCTGAAACTCCGTACCTCATCCAAGCTTCCACATCCTGGAGGAAGACAGCATCTAACTCACCGTTATCTCAGGGAGCTGTTTCTGCGAGTTCAGCGTAGGCGCCTGGTGGCTAGCGCATGTCTGCCCCAGAAACAGGTGGCCAAGGAGCTGCTGTCTCCTTAGGCCCAGAGGTTCAGGACAGGCATACTTTCGGCCCAGACCCCTTCCTAAGAGTGGAGCATGCGCCCTGCCCTACTCATGCCCTCCTGTCTCCTTAGCAACCAGGCTTCTGTCTCTCTGCACTGGGAGTGGGTGATACTTTATTGCCGGCTCTCCTGCTTCGCAACCGTTTCGAGACCAGAAGGCCAATGGCTCCTGTTGTCCCCGGGCAGCGTGTTGCACCTTCCACAGACATGCTCCTGGGGACGGCACTGAAACACGTGTCCCTTTCCTTAAGGCTCTTTCCACAGGCGCAACCGCGCTTCTCTCTCAGGCAGAGGGGATGCCCAGGCATAGACGATTTTGCTCCCTGTGGGTTTATTACACCGTGCTGAGGAGACCAGCTCAGGCAACAGGAGCATGCCTCAGACCGGACTCTGATTTGCCAAAGATTGCTGTGCTTTCCCAGAGGGGATGCCAGGGCAAAGAGGCTTTCGCTCTATGCGGGTTTCTCCCATCCTGCTGGGAATACTAGGCTAAGGCAAGCAGGAACAGCAGCCCTCAGAACTGACTCTGTTTTCCCAGTGACTGCTATGCTTTCGAAGGGGTTTTCAGCTTGGCACGATCCGAGCTTCGCTGCTGCTTCCTAAGATAGGCTTTGGGTGTTCGTTCAGTTGCGGCAGGGAAGAAGAGCCGCGGGAGAGCTGGTGCCTCTTGGAATTGCTTTCCCGGGCTCCAAGTTCACTCTCGGGGTTCACCTTGCTATGCCGGAACTAAGCAGACACAGTCACAACCCTGCAGCAGCGTGCGTGGCCTAGCATGGCACTCTATGCCTATTACCATCTCTTGTCCTAGGTAAGTCTTTGCCTTTTGCTCTGGCGCTCAGGTAGACTCGGGATCTAGGCCAGTGCCTTGACCACAGAGGAGGGGAGGCCACAGGATCCCTGCCCATGGCCCGTGCACTGGGATGGGGAACTGTGGGGGACTGTCTCCACTCTTTCACCGGCACACCCCCTGCCACCCACATCGCTGCCACTTCTTGGTGGAAGACGTCATCTGACTGACCGTTTCTCCATGGGGTTGTTTCTGCGAGTTCCGGGTATGGCACCTGGTGGCAAGCCCAAGTCTGCCCTTGGGACAGGTGGCCAAGGAGATGCTGTCCCCTTGGGAACAGAGGCACAGGACAGGCCTGCCTTCTGCCCAGACTCCTTCCTCAGAGTGGTGCACGCACCTCGGCCCTAGTCGTCCCCTCATGTCTGCTTAGCATCCAGGCTTCCATCTCTCCACACAGGGAGCGGGTGACATTGTCTTGCCACCGGCCTGCTGTTTGTGCCACGGCAGGCTATCCTGCTTCCCAAACCCAAGGCCAACGGCTCCTTCTCTTCTCCGGGGTCGGCATGCAGCGACTTCCCCACACTTGGCTTCTCTCTCAGGCAGAGGGGATGCTAGGGCAAAGGGTATTTCGCTCCATGCGGGTATCTTCAACTAAGCTGCGGAGACTAGCTCAGGCTTACAGCAGCAGCATCCCCAAACCCAACTCTGATTTCCCAAGGAACGCTGTGCTTTCCCAGGGGAGATGCCCAGGCCATGAGGCTTTCGCTCTCTGCGGGTTTCTCCCACCGCGAGACTGGGCTCAGGCAAGCAGCAGCAGCCCACAGAACATTTCTCAGCGAATGCTGTGCTTGCACAGAGGCTTTGGCTTGGAGCGAACAGCACTTCGCCGCTGCTTTCTCGGCAAGGCTTCAGTCGCGTCAGGGAAGAAGAGCTGCGGGAGAGCTGGTGCCTCTTGGGCCTTGCTTTACCGGGCTCCATGTTCGCGTCCTAGGTTCACCCTGCCAGGCCGAACTAAGCAGACACAGCCACAACCCTGCAGTAGCGTGCATAGCCTAGGATGGCACTCTATGCACACTACCATCTCCCAGTGTAGACATCACTTGTCCTTTTACTCTGGCGCTCAGGCGGAATCTCGGTCTAGGCCAGACCAGCTCAGGCAAACTGTAGCAGCGCTCAGACTGGACTCTGAGTTCCCAAAGAATGCTGTGCTTTCCCAGACGGGATGCCAGGGCAAAGAGTGTTTCGCTCTATGTGGGTTTCTCCCATCCTGCTGGGAATACTAGGCTAAGGCAAGCAGCAACAGCAGCCCTCAGAACCGACTCTGATTTCCCAGCGACTGCTATGCTTTCGAAGAGGTTTTCAGCTTGCCACGATCTGAACTTCGCTGCCGCTTCCTAAGAAAGGCTTTGTGTGTTCGCTCTGTCGCGGCAGGGAAGAAGAGCCGCGGGAGAGCTGGTGCCTCTTGGGAAGTGCTTTCCCGGGCTCCATGTTCGCGTTCTGGGTTCACCCTGCCAGGCCGAACTAAGCAGACACACCCACAACCCTGCAGTAGCTTGCATAGCCTAGGAGGGAACTCTATGCACATTACCATCTCCCAGTGTAGGCATTGCTTGGCCTTTTACTCTGGCGCTCATGCGGATTCTTGGACTAGGCCAGTGCTTTTTCCACAGGAAAGGTTAGGTGACAGGATCCCTGCCTAAAACCCGTGCACTTAATAGGGAGCTTTGGGGGATTGTCCCCACTCCTTCTTCTTAAACTCCGTGCCTCTTCCAAGCTTCCACATCCTGGAGGAAGACAGCATCTAACTCACCCTTATCTCAGGGAGCTGTTTCTGCGAGTTCAGCGTAGGCGCCTGGTGGCTAGCGGGTGTCTGCCCCAGGGACAGGTGGCCAAGGAGCTACTGTCTCATTAGGCCCAGAGGTTCAGGACCGGCATGCTTTCTGCCCAGACCCCTTCCTAAGAGTGGAGCATGCGCCCTGCCCTACTCATCCCCTCCTGTCTCCTTAGCAACCAGGCTTCTGTCTCTCTGCACTGGGAGCGGGTGATACTTTATTGCCGGCTCTCCTACTTCGCAACCATTTCCAGACCAGGAGGCCAATGGCTCCTGTTGTCCCCGGGCAGCGTGCTGCACCTTCCACAGACATGCTCCTGGGGACGGCACTGAAACACGTGTCCCTTTCCTTAAGGCTCTTTCCACAGGCGCAACCGCGCTTCTCTCTCAGGCAGAGGGGATGCCCAGGCATAGAGGATTTTGCTCCATGCGGGTTTATTACACCGTGCTGAGGAGACCAGCTCAGGCAACAGGAGCATGCCTCAGACCGGACTCTGATTTGCCAAAGATTGCTGTGCTTTCCCAGAGGGGATGCCAGGGCAAAGAGGCTTTCGCTCTATGCGGGTTTCTCCCATCCTGCTGGGAATACTAGGCGAAGGCAAGCAGCAACAGCAGCCCTCAGAACCGACTCTGATTTCCCAGCGACTGCTATGCTTTCGAAGAGGTTTTCAGCTTGCCACGATCCGAACTTCGCTGCTGCTTCCTAAGAAAGGCTTTGGGTGTCGCTCTGTCGAGGTAGGGAAGAAGAGCCGCGGGAGAGCTGGTGCCTCTTGGGACTTGCTTTCCCGGGCTCCATGTTCGCGTTCTAGGTTCACCCTGCCAGGCCTAACTAAGCAGACACACCCACAACCCTGCAGTAGCTTGCATAGCCTAGGAGGGAACTCTATGCACATTACCATCTCCCAGTGTAGGCATCGCTTGGCCTTTTACTCTGGCACTCACGTGGATTCTTGGACTAGGCCAGTGCTTTCCCCACAGGAAAGGAGAGGTGACAAGATCCCTGCCCACGGCCCGTGCACTGAATAGGGAGCTTTGGGGGACTGTCCCCACTCCTTCTTCTGAAACTCCGTACCTCATCCAAGCTTCCACATCCTGGAGGAAGACAGCATCTAACTCACCGTTATCTCAGGGAGCTGTTTCTGCGAGTTCAGCGTAGGCGCCTGGTGGCTAGCGCATGTCTGCCCCAGAAACAGGTGGCCAAGGAGCTGCTGTCTCCTTAGGCCCAGAGGTTCAGGACAGGCATACTTTCGGCCCAGACCCCTTCCTAAGAGTGGAGCATGCGCCCTGCCCTACTCATGCCCTCCTGTCTCCTTAGCAACCAGGCTTCTGTCTCTCTGCACTGGGAGTGGGTGATACTTTATTGCCGGCTCTCCTGCTTCGCAACCGTTTCGAGACCAGAAGGCCAATGGCTCCTGTTGTCCCCGGGCAGCGTGTTGCACCTTCCACAGACATGCTCCTGGGGACGGCACTGAAACACGTGTCCCTTTCCTTAAGGCTCTTTCCACAGGCGCAACCGCGCTTCTCTCTCAGGCAGAGGGGATGCCCAGGCATAGAGGATTTTGCTCCCTGTGGGTTTATTACACCGTGCTGAGGAGACCAGCTCAGGCAACAGGAGCATGCCTCAGACCGGACTCTGATTTGCCAAAGATTGCTGTGCTTTCCCAGAGGGGATGCCAGGGCAAAGAGGCTTTCGCTCTATGCGGGTTTCTCCCATCCTGCTGGGAATACTAGGCTAAGGCAAGCAGGAACAGCAGCCCTCAGAACTGACTCTGTTTTCCCAGTGACTGCTATGCTTTCGAAGGGGTTTTCAGCTTGGCACGATCCGAGCTTCGCTGCTGCTTCCTAAGATAGGCTTTGGGTGTTCGTTCAGTTGCGGCAGGGAAGAAGAGCCGCGGGAGAGCTGGTGCCTCTTGGAATTGCTTTCCCGGGCTCCAAGTTCACTCTCGGGGTTCACCTTGCTATGCCGGAACTAAGCAGACACAGTCACAACCCTGCAGCAGCGTGCGTGGCCTAGCATGGCACTCTATGCCTATTACCATCTCTTGTCCTAGGTAAGTCTTTGCCTTTTGCTCTGGCGCTCAGGTAGACTCGGGATCTAGGCCAGTGCCTTGACCACAGAGGAGGGGAGGCCACAGGATCCCTGCCCACGGCCCGTGCACTGGGATGGGGAACTGTGGGGGACTGTCTCCACTCTTTCACCGGCACACCCCCTGCCACCCACATCGCTGCCACTTCTTGGTGGAAGACGTCATCTGACTGACCGTTTCTCCATGGGGTTGTTTCTGCGAGTTCCGGGTATGGCACCTGGTGGCAAGCCCAAGTCTGCCCTTGGGACAGGTGGCCAAGGAGATGCTGTCCCCTTGGGAACAGAGGCACAGGACAGGCCTGCCTTCTGCCCAGACTCCTTCCTCGGAGTGGTGCACGCACCTCGGCCCTAGTCGTCCCCTCATGTCTGCTTAGCATCCAGGCTTCCATCTCTCCACACAGGGAGCGGGTGACATTGTCTTGCCACCGGCCTGCTGTTTGTGCCACGGCAGGCTATCCTGCTTCCCAAACCCAAGGCCAACGGCTCCTTCTCTTCTCCGGGGTCGGCATGCAGCGACTTCCCCACACTTGGCTTCTCTCTCAGGCAGAGGGGATGCTAGGGCAAAGGGTATTTCGCTCCATGCGGGTATCTTCAACTAAGCTGCAGAGACTAGCTCAGGCTTACAGCAGCAGCATCCCCAAACCCAACTCTGATTTCCC
>NW_028134939.1:0-104741 GCF_964662115.1 Mustela nivalis | reverse complement strand
ACTCTGAGGAAGGAGTCTGGGCAGAAGGCAGGCCTGTCCTGTGCGTCTGGTCCCAAGGGCACAGCATCTCCTTGGACAACTGTCCGTAGGGCAGACTTGGGCTTGCTACCAGGCACCTTACCCTGAACTCGCAGAAACAGCTCCCTCGAGAAATGGGCAGTCAGATGCCATCTTCCTCCAAGATGTGACAGCCTTGTCGGTGGCTGGGGGTGTGCCGGGAAAGGAGTGGCAACAATCCCCGAATGCTCCCCATTTAGTAACGGGCGGTGTTCAGGGATCCTGTCGCCTCTCCTCTCCTGTGAGGAAGGCACTGACCTAGTCCGCGAGTCCACCTGAGGTCCACTGCCAAAGGCCAAGCGTTGCTTACACCGGGAGAAGGTAGTGTGCATAGAGTCCCATCCTAGGCCATGCACGTTGCTGCAGGGTTGTGACTGTGTCTGCTTAGTTCGGCTTAGCAAGGTGAACCCCGGGCGAGAACTTGGAGCCCGGGAAAGCAAGGCCCAAAAGGCACCAGCTCTCCCGGGGCTCTGTTTCCCTGCCACAACAGAGCGAACGACGAAAGCCTTGCTGAGGAAGCAGCAGCGAAGTGCATTTCGCGCCAAGCTGAAAAACTCTGGAAAGCATAGCAGTCGCTGGGAAATCAGAATCGGTTCTGCGGGCTCTTCTGCTGCTTGCCTGTGCCCAGTCTCGCGGGTGGAACAACCCGCATACAGCGAAAGCCTCTTTGCCGGGGCAACTCCTATGCGAAAGCACAGCATTCGTTGGGGAATCAGAATCGGATGTGTGTGATGCTGCAGCTGAATGCCTGAGCGAGTCTCCGCAGCATGGTGGAAGATACCCGCATGGAGCGAAATCCTCTTTGCCAGAGCGTCCCCTCTGCCTGAGAATGAAGCGACGTTGGGTCTGTGGAAAGAGCCATAAGGAAATGGACACGTCTTTCACTGCTCTCCCCAGGAGCTTGAGTGTGGAAGGTACAGCACGCTGCCCAGGGAGAAGAGCAGGAGCCGTTGGCCTTCTGGTCTGGAAATGGTTGGGAAGCAGGAGAGCCAGCCCTGGCAGGCACAGCGGCCGGTGGCAATACAAGTGTCACCCGCTCTGTGTGCATTGAGAGGGAAACGTGGCTGCTACGGAGAGAGGAGGGGATGAGTAGGGCAGGGCGCGTGCTCCACTCTTAGGAAGGAGTCTGGGCAGAAAGCATGCCAGTCCTGAGCCTCTGGGACCAAGGAGACAGCAGCTCCCTGGCCACCAGTCCCTGGGGCAGACAGGCGCTAGCCACCAGGCGCCTACGCTGAACTCGCAGAAAGAGCTCACGAAATAACGGGAAGTCAGAGGAAGTCTTCCTCCAGGATGTGGAAGCTTGGAGGAGGGGTTTAAGGGGAAGGGGTGGAGACAGTCCCACAAAGCTCCCTATTCAGTGCACGGGCTGTGTGCAGGGATCTTGTCACGTCTCCTTTCCTGTGGGAAAGCACTGGCCTAGTCTGCGAGTCCGCCTGAGCGCCAGAGTAAAAGGCCAAGCGATGCCTACACTGGGAAATGGTAGTTGTGCATTGGGTGCCATCCTAGGCTCCGCACGCTACTGCAGGGTTGTGGCTGTGTCTACTTATTTTGGCCTGGCAGGGTGAACCCAGGACGCCAACACAGAGCCTGGGAAAGCAAGGCCCAAGAGGCACCAGCTCTCCCGCAGCTTTTCATCCCTGACGCAACTGAAGCCTTGCTGAGGAAGCAGTGGCGAATTGCTGTTCGCTCCAAGCCAAAGCATCTGTGAAAGCACAGCATTCGCTGAGAAATGTTCTGCGGGTTGCTGCTGATTGCCTGAGCCCAGTCACGCGGTGGGAGAAACACGCATACAGCGAAAGCCTCTTTGCCTTCTCATCTGCCCTGGGGAAGCACAGCATTCGTTGGGAAATCTGAGTTGGGTTTGGGGATGCGGTGGAAGATATCCGCATGGAGCGAAATACGCTTTGCCCTAGCATCCCTTCTGCCTGAGAGAGAAACGTGGTTGCAAACGTCCGTCACCGCTCTCCCCAGGAGCAAGTGTGTGGAAGGCACAGCACGCCACCACCGGAGAAGAGAAAGAGCCGTTGGCCTTGGGGTCGGGAAACGCTCGAGAAGTAGGATAGCCTGCCGTGGCACGAACAGCAGGCCGGTGGCAAGACAAGTGTCCCAGGCTCCCTGTGCGGAGAGGTGGAAGCTCCTGCCATGTTGACATGAGGGGACGACTAGGGCAGGGGTGCGTACTACCCTCTGAGGAAGCAGTCTGTGCAGAAGGCAGGCCTTTCCGGTGCCTTTGGTCCCAAGGGCACAGCATCTCCTTGGTCACCTGTCCAAGGCCAGACTTGGAGAGGTGACAGGATCACTGCACACCGCCCGTGCACTGAATAGGGACCTTTGGGGCACTGTCCAACCCCTTCCCCTTAAACCCCGTGCCTCCTCCAAGCTTCCACATCCTGGAGGAAGATGGCATCGCACTCCCCGTTATTTCAGGGAGCTGTTTCTGCGAGTTCAGCGTAGGCGCCTGGTGGCTTGCGCATGTCTGCCCCAGGGACAGGTGGCCAAGGAGCTCCTCTCTCCTTGCGCCCAGAGGCTCAGGACTGGCATGCTTTCTGCCCAGACTCCTTCCTAAGCGTTGAGCACGCGCTCTGCCCTACTCATTCCCTCCTCTCTCCGTAGCAGCCAGGCTTCCATCTCTCTGTACAGGGAGCAGGTGACACTTGTATTGCCACCGGCCGCTGTGCCTGCCAGGGACGGCTCTCCTGCTTCGCAACCATTTCCAGAGCAGAAGGCCAATGGCTCCTGCTCTTCTTCCTGGGCAGCGTGCTGCACCTTCCATAGACATGCTCCTGGGGAGCGCAGTTAAAGACGTGTCCCTTTCCTTAAGGCTCTTTCCACAGGCGCACACGCGCTTCTCTCTCAGGCAGAGGGGTGCTAGGGCAAAGAGGATTTCGCTCCATGCGGGTGTCTTCCACAATGCTGCGGAGACTAGCTCAGGCATTCAGCTGCAGCATCCCAACATCCGATGCTGATTTCCCAACGAATGCTGTGCTTTCCCAGAAGAGATGCTTGGGCAAAGAGGCTTTCGCTGTATGCGGGTTTCTCCACCCGCGAGACTGGGCTCAGGCCAGCAGCAGAAGAGCCCGCAGAACCGATTCTGATTTCCCAGCGACTGCTATGCTTTCGCAGAGGTTTTCAGTTTGGCGCGAACCGAGCTTCGCTGCTGCTTCCTCAGCAAGGCTTTGGTCATTTGCTCTGTCGCGTCAGGGAAGAAGAGCGGCTATCCTGCTTCCCGAGCGTTTCCCGACCCCAAGGCCAACGGCTCCTTCTCTTCTCTGGGGGCGGCGTGCTGCGACTTCCCCACACTTGGCTTCTCTCTCAGGCAGAGGGGATGTAGGGCAAAGAGTATTTCGCTCCATGCGGGTATCTTCCACCAAGCCGCGGAGACTAGCTCAGGCAAGCAGCAGCAGCTTCCCCAAACCCAACTCAGATTTCCCAAGGAACGCTGTGCTTTCCCAGGGGAGATGCCCAGGCAAAGAGGCTTCCACGGTATGCGGGTTTCTCCCACCGCGAGTCTGGGATCAGGCAAGCAGCAGCAGCCCGCAGAACATTTCTCAGCGAATGCTGTGCTTTCGCAGAGGCTTTGGCTTGGAGCGAACAGGAATTCGCCGCTGCTTCCTCAGCAAGGCTTCAGTCGCGTCAGGGAAGAAGAGCTGCGGGAGAGCTGGTGCCTCTTGGGCCTTGCTTTCCCGGGCTCCATGTTCGCATCCTGGGTTCACCCTGCCAGACCGAACTAAGCAGACACAGCCACAACCCTGCAGTAGCGTGCGTAGCCTAGGATGGCAATCTATGCACACTACCATCTCCCAGTGTAGGCAGCGCTTGGCCTTTTACTCTGGCGCTCAGGCGGACTCCCGGACTAGGCCAGTGCTTTGCCCACAGGAAAAGAGAGGTGACAGGATCCCTGCACACCGCCCGTGCACTGAATAGGGACCTTTGGGGCACTGTCCAACGCCTTCCCCTTAAACCCCGTACCTCCTCCAAGCTTCCACATCCTGGAGGAAGACGGCATCTGACTCCCCGTTATTTCAGGGAGCTCTTTCTGCGAGTTCAGCGTAGGCACCTGGTGGCTAGCGCATGTCTGCCCCAGGGACAGGTGGCCAAGGCTTAGCTGCTGTCTCCTTGGGCCCAGAGGCTCAGGACAGGCATGCTTTCTGCCCAGACTCCTTCCTAAGAGTGGAGCACGCGCCCTGCCCTACTCATCCCCTCCTGTCTCCTTAGCAACCAGGCTTCTGTATCTCTGCACTGGGAGCGGGTGACACTTGTATTGCTACCGGCCGCTGTGCCTGCCAGGGCCGGCTCTCTTACTTCGCAACCGTTTAGAGACCAGAAAGCCAACGGCTCCTGCTCTTCTCCCCGGGCAGCGCGCTCCCCAGGAGCAAGTGTGGCAAAGGCGCAGCACGCCACCCCCAGAGAAGAGAAGGAGTCATTTACCTTGGGGTCAGGAAACGCTCGGGAAGCAGGAGAGCCTGCCCTGGCAGGAACTGCAGGCCGGTGGCAAGACAAATGTCACCCGCTCCCTGTGCGAAGAGACAAAGCCTGGCTGCTAAGGAGACATGAGGGAACGACTAGGGCAGGGACGCGTGCTCCACTCTGAGGAAGGAGTCTGGGCAGAAGGCAGGCCTGTCCTGTGCGTCTGGTCCCAAGGGCACAGCATCTCCTTGGACAACTGTCCGTAGGGCAGACTTGGGCTTGCTACCAGGCACCTTACCCTGAACTCGCAGAAACAGCTCCCTCGAGAAATGGGCAGTCAGATGCCATCTTCCTCCAAGATGTGACAGCCTTGTCGGTGGCTGGGGGTGTGCCGGGAAAGGAGTGGCAACAATCCCCGAATGCTCCCCATTTAGTAACGGGCGGTGTTCAGGGATCCTGTCGCCTCTCCTCTCCTGTGAGGAAGGCACTGACCTAATCCGCGAGTCCACCTGAGGTCCACTGCCAAAGGCCAAGCGTTGCTTACACCGGGAGAAGGTAGTGTGCATAGAGTCCCATCCTAGGCCATGCACGTTGCTGCAGGGTTGTGACTGTGTCTGCTTAGTTCGGCTTAGCAAGGTGAACCCCGGGCGAGAACTTGGAGCCCGGGAAAGCAAGGCCCAAAAGGCACCAGCTCTCCCGGGGCTCTGTTTCCCTGCCACAACAGAGCGAACGACGAAAGCCTTGCTGAGGAAGCAGCAGCGAAGTGCATTTCGCGCCAAGCTGAAAAACTCTGGAAAGCATAGCAGTCGCTGGGAAATCAGAATCGGTTCTGCGGGCTCTTCTGCTGCTTGCCTGTGCCCAGTCTCGCGGGTGGAACAACCCGCATACAGCGAAAGCCTCTTTGCCGGGGCAACTCCTATGCGAAAGCACAGCATTCGTTGGGGAATCAGAATCGGATGTGTGTGATGCTGCAGCTGAAAGCCTGAGCGAGTCTCCGCAGCATGGTGGAAGATACCCGCATGGAGCGAAATCCTCTTTGCCAGAGCGTCCCCTCTGCCTGAGAATGAAGCGACGTTGGGTCTGTGGAAAGAGCCATAAGGAAATGGACACGTCTTTCACTGCTCTCCCCAGGAGCTTGAGTGTGGAAGGTACAGCACGCTGCCCAGGGAGAAGAGCAGGAGCCGTTGGCCTTCTGGTCTGGAAATGGTTGGGAAGCAGGAGAGCCAGCCCTGGCAGGCACAGCGGCCGGTGGCAATACAAGTGTCACCCGCTCTGTGTGCATTGAGAGGGAAACGTGGCTGCTACGGAGAGAGGAGGGGATGAGTAGGGCAGGGCGCGTGCTCCACTCTTAGGAAGGAGTCTGGGCAGAAAGCATGCCAGTCCTGAGCCTCTGGGACCAAGGAGACAGCAGCTCCCTGGCCACCAGTCCCTGGGGCAGACAGGCGCTAGCCACCAGGCGCCTACGCTGAACTCGCAGAAAGAGCTCACGAAATAACGGGAAGTCAGAGGAAGTCTTCCTCCAGGATGTGGAAGCTTGGAGGAGGGGTTTAAGGGGAAGGGGTGGAGACAGTCCCACAAAGCTCCCTATTCAGTGCACGGGCTGTGTGCAGGGATCTTGTCACGTCTCCTTTCCTGTGGGAAAGCACTGGCCTAGTCTGCGAGTCCGCCTGAGCGCCAGAGTAAAAGGCCAAGCGATGCCTACACTGGGAAATGGTAGTTGTGCATTGGGTGCCATCCTAGGCTCCGCACGCTACTGCAGGGTTGTGGCTGTGTCTACTTATTTTGGCCTGGCAGGGTGAACCCAGGACGCGAACACAGAGCCTGGGAAAGCAGGGCCCAAGAGGCACCAGCTCTCCCGCAGCTTTTCATCCCTGACGCAACTGAAGCCTTGCTGAGGAAGCAGTGGCGAATTGCTGTTCGCTCCAAGCCAAAGCATCTGTGAAAGCACAGCATTCGCTGAGAAATGTTCTGCGGGTTGCTGCTGATTGCCTGAGCCCAGTCACGCGGTGGGAGAAACACGCATACAGCGAAAGCCTCTTTACCTTCTCATCTGCCCTGGGGAAGCACAGCATTCGTTGGGAAATCTGAGTTGGGTTTGGGGATGCGGTGGAAGATATCCGCATGGAGCGAAATACTCTTTGCCCTAGCATCCCTTCTGCCTGAGAGAGAAACGTGGTTGCAAACGTCCGTCACCGCTCTCCCCAGGAGCAAGTGTGTGGAAGGCACAGCACGCCACCACCGGAGAAGAGAAAGAGCCGTTGGCCTTGGGGTCGGGAAACGCTCGGGAAGTAGGATAGCCTGCCGTGGCACGAACAGCAGGCCGGTGGCAAGACAAGTGTCCCAGGCTCCCTGTGCGGAGAGGTGGAAGCTCCTGCCATGTTGACATGAGGGGACGACTAGGGCAGGGGTGCGTACTACCCTCTGAGGAAGCAGTCTGTGCAGAAGGCAGGCCTTTCCGGTGACTTTGGTCCCAAGGGCACAGCATCTCCTTGGTCACCTGTCCAAGGCCAGACTTGGAGAGGTGACAGGATCACTGCACACCGCCCGTGCACTGAATAGGGACCTTTGGGGCACTGTCCAACCCCTTCCCCTTAAACCCCGTGCCTCCTCCAAGCTTCCACATCCTGGAGGAAGATGGCATCTCACTCCCCGTTATTTCAGGGAGCTGTTTCTGCGAGTTCAGCGTAGGCGCCTGGTGGCTTGCGCATGTCTGCCCCAGGGACAGGTGGCCAAGGAGCTCCTCTCTCCTTGCGCCCAGAGGCTCAGGACTGGCATGCTTTCCGCCCAGACTCCTTCCTAAGCGTTGAGCACGCGCTCTGCCCTACTCATTCCCTCCTCTCTCCGTAGCAGCCAGGCTTCCATCTCTCTGTACAGGGAGCAGGTGACACTTGTATTGCCACCGGCCGCTGTGCCTGCCAGGGCCGGCTCTCCTGCTTCGCAACCATTTCCAGAGCAGAAGGCCAATGGCTCCTGCTCTTCTTCCTGGGCAGCGTGCTGCACCTTCCATAGACATGCTCCTGGGGAGCGCAGTTAAAGACGTGTCCCTTTCCTTAAGGCTTTTTCCACAGGCGCACACGCGCTTCTCTCTCAGGCAGAGGGGTGCTAGGGCAAAGAGGATTTCGCTCCATGCGGGTGTCTTCCACAATGCTGCGGAGACTAGCTCAGGCATTCAGCTGCAGCATCCCAACATCCGATGCTGATTTCCCAACGAATGCTGTGCTTTCCCAGAAGAGATGCTTGGGCAAAGAGGCTTTCGCTGTATGCGGGTTTCTCCACCCGCGAGACTGGGCTCAGGCCAGCAGCAGAAGAGCCCGCAGAACCGATTCTGATTTCCCAGCGACTGCTATGCTTTCGCAGAGGTTTTCAGTTTGGCGCGAACCGAGCTTCGCTGCTGCTTCCTCAGCAAGGCTTTGGTCATTTGCTCTGTCGCGGCAGGGAAGAAGAGCGGCTATCCTGCTTCCCGAGCGTTTCCCGACCCCAAGGCCAACGGCTCCTTCTCTTCTCTGGGGGCGGCGTGCTGCGACTTCCCCACACTTGGCTTCTCTCTCAGGCAGAGGGGATGTAGGGCAAAGAGTATTTCGCTCCATGCGGGTATCTTCCACCAAGCCGCGGAGACTAGCTCAGGCAAGCAGCAGCAGCTTCCCCAAACCCAACTCAGATTTCCCAAGGAACGCTGTGCTTTCCCAGGGGAGATGCCCAGGCAAAGAGGCTTCCACGGTATGCGGGTTTCTCCCACCGCGAGTCTGGGATCAGGCAAGCAGCAGCAGCCCGCAGAACATTTCTCAGCGAATGCTGTGCTTTCGCAGAGGCTTTGGCTTGGAGCGAACAGGAATTCGCCGCTGCTTCCTCAGCAAGGCTTCAGTCGCGTCAGGGAAGAAGAGCTGCGGGAGAGCTGGTGCCTCTTGGGCCTTGCTTTCCCGGGCTCCATGTTCGCATCCTGGGTTCACCCTGCCAGACCGAACTAAGCAGACACAGCCACAACCCTGCAGTAGCGTGCGTAGCCTAGGATGGCAATCTATGCACACTACCATCTCCCAGTGTAGGCAACGCTTGGCCTTTTACTCTGGCGCTCAGGCGGACTCCCGGACTAGGCCAGTGCTTTGCCCACAGGAAAAGAGAGGTGACAGGATCCCTGCACACCGCCCGTGCACTGAATAGGGACCTTTGGGGCACTGTCCAACGCCTTCCCCTTAAACCCCGTACCTCCTCCAAGCTTCCACATCCTGGAGGAAGACGGCATCTGACTCCCCGTTATTTCAGGGAGCTCTTTCTGCGAGTTCAGCGTAGGCACCTGGTGGCTAGCGCATGTCTGCCCCAGGGACAGGTGGCCAAGGCTTAGCTGCTGTCTCCTTGGGCCCAGAGGCTCAGGACAGGCATGCTTTCTGCCCAGACTCCTTCCTAAGAGTGGAGCACGCGCCCTGCCCTACTCATCCCCTCCTGTCTCCTTAGCAACCAGGCTTTTGTATCTCTGCACTGGGAGCGGGTGACACTTGTATTGCTACCGGCCGCTGTGCCTGCCAGGGCCGGCTCTCTTACTTCGCAACCGTTTAGAGACCAGAAAGCCAACGGCTCCTGCTCTTCTCCCCGGGCAGCGCGCTCCCCAGGAGCAAGTGTGGCAAAGGCGCAGCACGCCACCCCCAGAGAAGAGAAGGAGTCATTTACCTTGGGGTCAGGAAACGCTCGGGAAGCAGGAGAGCCTGCCCTGGCAGGAACTGCAGGCCGGTGGCAAGACAAATGTCACCCGCTCCCTGTGCGAAGAGACAAAGCCTGGCTGCTAAGGAGACATGAGGGAACGACTAGGGCAGGGACGCGTGCTCCACTCTGAGGAAGGAGTCTGGGCAGAAGGCAGGCCTGTCCTGTGCGTCTGGTCCCAAGGGCACAGCATCTCCTTGGACAACTGTCCGTAGGGCAGACTTGGGCTTGCTACCAGGCACCTTACCCTGAACTCGCAGAAACAGCTCCCTCGAGAAATGGGCAGTCAGATGCCATCTTCCTCCAAGATGTGACAGCCTTGTCGGTGGCTGGGGGTGTGCCGGGAAAGGAGTGGCAACAATCCCCGAATGCTCCCCATTTAGTAACGGGCGGTGTTCAGGGATCCTGTCGCCTCTCCTCTCCTGTGAGGAAGGCACTGACCTAGTCCGCGAGTCCACCTGAGGTCCACTGCCAAAGGCCAAGCGTTGCTTACACCGGGAGAAGGTAGTGTGCATAGAGTCCCATCCTAGGCCATGCACGTTGCTGCAGGGTTGTGACTGTGTCTGCTTAGTTCGGCTTAGCAAGGTGAACCCCGGGCGAGAACTTGGAGCCCGGGAAAGCAAGGCCCAAAAGGCACCAGCTCTCCCGGGGCTCTGTTTCCCTGCCACAACAGAGCGAACGACGAAAGCCTTGCTGAGGAAGCAGCAGCGAAGTGCATTTCGCGCCAAGCTGAAAAACTCTGGAAAGCATAGCAGTCGCTGGGAAATCAGAATCGGTTCTGCGGGCTCTTCTGCTGCTTGCCTGTGCCCAGTCTCGCGGGTGGAACAACCCGCATACAGCGAAAGCCTCTTTGCCGGGGCAACTCCTATGCGAAAGCACAGCATTCGTTGGGGAATCAGAATCGGATGTGTGTGATGCTGCAGCTGAAAGCCTGAGCGAGTCTCCGCAGCATGGTGGAAGATACCCGCATGGAGCGAAATCCTCTTTGCCAGAGCGTCCCCTCTGCCTGAGAATGAAGCGACGTTGGGTCTGTGGAAAGAGCCATAAGGAAATGGACACGTCTTTCACTGCTCTCCCCAGGAGCTTGAGTGTGGAAGGTACAGCACGCTGCCCAGGGAGAAGAGCAGGAGCCGTTGGCCTTCTGGTCTGGAAATGGTTGGGAAGCAGGAGAGCCAGCCCTGGCAGGCACAGCGGCCGGTGGCAATACAAGTGTCACCCGCTCTGTGTGCATTGAGAGGGAAACGTGGCTGCTACGGAGAGAGGAGGGGATGAGTAGGGCAGGGCGCGTGCTCCACTCTTAGGAAGGAGTCTGGGCAGAAAGCATGCCAGTCCTGAGCCTCTGGGACCAAGGAGACAGCAGCTCCCTGGCCACCAGTCCCTGGGGCAGACAGGCACTAGCCACCAGGCGCCTACGCTGAACTCGCAGAAAGAGCTCACGAAATAACGGGAAGTCAGAGGAAGTCTTCCTCCAGGATGTGGAAGCTTGGAGGAGGGGTTTAAGGGGAAGGGGTGGAGACAGTCCCACAAAGCTCCCTATTCAGTGCACGGGCTGTGTGCAGGGATCTTGTCACGTCTCCTTTCCTGTGGGAAAGCACTGGCCTAGTCTGCGAGTCCGCCTGAGTGCCAGAGTAAAAGGCCAAGCGATGCCTACACTGGGAAATGGTAGTTGTGCATTGGGTGCCATCCTAGGCTCCGCACGCTACTGCAGGGTTGTGGCTGTGTCTACTTATTTTGGCCTGGCAGGGTGAACCCAGGACGTGAACACAGAGCCTGGGAAAGCAAGGCCCAAGAGGCACTAGCTCTCCCGCAGCTTTTCATCCCTGATGCAACTGAAGCCTTGCTGAGGAAGCAGTGGCGAATTGCTGTTCGCTCCAAGCCAAAGCATCTGTGAAAGCACAGCATTCGCTGAGAAATGTTCTGCGGGTTGCTGCTGATTGCCTGAGCCCAGTCACGCGGTGGGAGAAACACGCATACAGCGAAAGCCTCTTTGCCTTCTCATCTGCCCTGGGGAAGCACAGCATTCGTTGGGAAATCTGAGTTGGGTTTGGGGATGCGGTGGAAGATATCCGCATGGAGCGAAATACTCTTTGCCCTAGCATCCCTTCTGCCTGAGAGAGAAACGTGGTTGCAAACGTCCGTCACCGCTCTCCCCAGGAGCAAGTGTGTGGAAGGCACAGCACGCCACCACCGGAGAAGAGAAAGAGCCGTTGGCCTTGGGGTCGGGAAACGCTCGAGAAGTAGGATAGCCTGCCGTGGCACGAACAGCAGGCCGGTGGCAAGACAAGTGTCCCAGGCTCCCTGTGCGGAGAGGTGGAAGCTCCTGCCATGTTGACATGAGGGGACGACTAGGGTAGGGGTGCGTACTACCCTCTGAGGAAGCAGTCTGTGCAGAAAGCAGGCCTTTCCAGTGCCTTTGGTCCCAAGGGCACAGCATCTCCTTGGTCACCTGTCCAAGGCCAGACTTGGAGAGGTGACAGGATCACTGCACACCGCCCGTGCACTGAATAGGGACCTTTGGGGCACTGTCCAACCCCTTCCCCTTAAACCCCGTGCCTCCTCCAAGCTTCCACATCCTGGAGGAAGATGGCATCGCACTCCCCGTTATTTCAGGGAGCTCTTTCTGCGAGTTCAGCGTAGGCGCCTGGTGGCTAGCGCATGTCTGCCCCAGGGACAGGTGGCCAAGGAGCTCCTCTCTCCTTGCGCCCAGAGGCTCAGGACTGGCATGCTTTCTGCCCAGACTCCTTCCTAAGCGTTGAGCACGCGCTCTGCCCTACTCATTCCCTCCTCTCTCCGTAGCAGCCAGGCTTCCATCTCTCTGTACAGGGAGCAGGTGACACTTGTATTGCCACCGGCCGCTGTGCCTGCCAGGGCCGGCTCTCCTGCTTCGCAACCGTTTCCAGAGTAGAAGGCCAATGGCTCCTGCTCTTCTTCCTGGGCAGCGTGCTGGACCTTCCATAGACATGCTCCTGGGGAGCGCAGTTAAAGACGTGTCCCTTTCCTTAAGGCTCTTTCCACAGGCGTACACGCGCTTCTCTCTCAGGCAGAGGGGTGCTAGGGCAAAGAGGATTTCGCTCCATGCGGGTGTCTTCCACAATGCTGCGGAGACTAGCTCAGGCATTCAGCTGCAGCATCCCAACATCCGATGCTGATTTCCCAACGAATGCTGTGCTTTCCCAGAAGAGATGCTTGGGCAAAGAGGCTTTCGCTGTATGTGGGTTTCTCCACCCGCGAGACTGGGCTCAGGCCAGCAGCAGAAGATCCCGCAGAACCGATTCTGATATCCCAGCGACTGCTATGCTTTCGCAGAGGTTTTCAGTTTGGCGCGAACCGAGCTTCGCTGCTGCTTCCTCAGCAAGGCTTTGGTCATTTGCTCTGTCGCAGCAGGGAAGAAGAGCGGCTATCCTGCTTCCCGAGCGTTTCCCGACCCCAAGGCCAACGGCTCCTTCTCTTCTCTGGGGGCGGCGTGCTGCGACTTCCCCACACTTGGCTTCTCTCTCAGGCAGAGGGGATGTAGGGCAAAGAGTATTTCGCTCCATGCGGGTATCTTCCACCAAGCCGCGGAGACTAGCTCAGGCAAGCAGCATCAGCTTCCCCAAACCCAACTCAGATTTCCCAAGGAACGCTGTGCCTTCCCAGGGGAGATGCCTAGGCAAAGAGGCTTCCACGGTATGCGGGTTTCTCCCACCGCGAGTCTGGGATCAGGCAAGCAGCAGCAGCCCGCAGAACATTTCTCAGCGAATGCTGTGCTTTCGCAGAGGCTTTGGCTTGGAGCGAACAGGCATTCGCCGCTGCTTCCTCAGCAAGGCTTCAGTCGCGTCAGGGAAGAAGAGCTGCGGGAGAGCTGGTGCCTCTTGGGCCTTGCTTTCCCGGGCTCCATGTTCGCATCCTGGGTTCACCCTGCCAGACCGAACTAAGCAGACACAGCCACAACCCTGCAGTAGCGTGCGTAGCCTAGGATGGCAATCTATGCACACTACCATCTCCCAGTGTAGGCAACGCTTGGCCTTTTACTCTGGCGCTCAGGCGGACTCCCGGACTAGGCCAGTGCTTTGCCCACAGGAAAAGAGAGGTGACAGGATCCCTGCACACCGCCCGTGCACTGAATAGGGACCTTTGGGGCACTGTCCAACGCCATCCCCTTAAACCCCGTACCTCCTCCAAGCTTCCACATCCTGGAGGAAGACGGCATCTGACTCCCCGTTATTTCAGGGAGCTCTTTCTGCGAGTTCAGCGTAGGCACCTGGTGGCTAGCGCATGTCTGCCCCAGGGACAGGTGGCCAAGGCTTAGCTGCTGTCTCCTTGGGCCCAGAGGCTCAGGACAGGCATGCTCTCTGCCCAGACTCCTTCCTAAGAGTGGAGCACGCGCCCTGCCCTACTCATCCCCTCCTGTCTCCTTAGCAACCAGGCTTCTGTATCTCTGCACTGGGAGCGGGTGACACTTGTATTGCTACCGGCCGCTGTGCCTGCCAGGGCCGGCTCTCTTACTTCGCAACCGTTTAGAGACCAGAAAGCCAACGGCTCCTGCTCTTCACCCCGGGCAGCGCGCTCCCCAGGAGAAAGTGTGGCAAAGGCGCAGCACGCCACCCCCAGAGAAGAGAAGGAGTCATTTACCTTGGGGTCAGGAAACGCTCGGGAAGCAGGAGAGCCTGCCCTGGCAGGAACTGCAGGCCGGTGGCAAGACAAATGTCACCCGCTCCCTGTGCGAAGAGACAAAGCCTGGCTGCTAAGGAGACATGAGGGAACGACTAGGGCAGGGACGCGTGCTCCACTCTGAGGAAGGAGTCTGGGCAGAAGGCAGGCCTGTCCTGTGCGTCTGGTCCCAAGGGCACAGCATCTCCTTGGACAACTGTCCGTAGGGCAGACTTGGGCTTGCTACCAGGCACCTTACCCTGAACTCGCAGAAACAGCTCCCTCGAGAAATGGGCAGTCAGATGCCATCTTCCTCCAAGATGTGACAGCCTTGTCGGTGGCTGGGGGTGTGCCGGGAAAGGAGTGGCAACAATCCCCGAATGCTCCCCATTTAGTAACGGGCGGTGTTCAGGGATCCTGTCGCCTCTCCTCTCCTGTGAGGAAGGCACTGACCTAATCCGCGAGTCCACCTGAGGTCCACTGCCAAAGGCCAAGCGTTGCTTACACCGGGAGAAGGTAGTGTGCATAGAGTCCCATCCTAGGCCATGCACGTTGCTGCAGGGTTGTGACTGTGTCTGCTTAGTTCGGCTTAGCAAGGTGAACCCCGGGCGAGAACTTGGAGCCCGGGAAAGCAAGGCCCAAAAGGCACCAGCTCTCCCGGGGCTCTGTTTCCCTGCCACAACAGAGCGAACGACGAAAGCCTTGCTGAGGAAGCAGCAGCGAAGTGCATTTCGCGCCAAGCTGAAAAACTCTGGAAAGCATAGCAGTCGCTGGGAAATCAGAATCGGTTCTGCGGGCTCTTCTGCTGCTTGCCTGTGCCCAGTCTCGCGGGTGGAACAACCCGCATACAGCGAAAGCCTCTTTGCCGGGGCAACTCCTATGCGAAAGCACAGCATTCGTTGGGGAATCAGAATCGGATGTGTGTGATGCTGCAGCTGAAAGCCTGAGCGAGTCTCCGCAGCATGGTGGAAGATACCCGCATGGAGCGAAATCCTCTTTGCCAGAGCGTTCCCTCTGCCTGAGAATGAAGCGACGTTGGGTCTGTGGAAAGAGCCATAAGGAAATGGACACGTCTTTCACTGCTCTCCCCAGGAGCTTGAGTGTGGAAGGTACAGCACGCTGCCCAGGGAGAAGAGCAGGAGCCGTTGGCCTTCTGGTCTGGAAATGGTTGGGAAGCAGGAGAGCCAGCCCTGGCAGGCACAGCGGCCGGTGGCAATACAAGTGTCACCCGCTCTGTGTGCATTGAGAGGGAAACGTGGCTGCTACGGAGAGAGGAGGGGATGAGTAGGGCAGGGCGCGTGCTCCACTCTTAGGAAGGAGTCTGGGCAGAAAGCATGCCAGTCCTGAGCCTCTGGGACCAAGGAGACAGCAGCTCCCTGGCCACCAGTCCCTGGGGCAGACAGGCGCTAGCCACCAGGCGCCTACGCTGAACTCGCAGAAAGAGCTCACGAAATAACGGGAAGTCAGAGGAAGTCTTCCTCCAGGATGTGGAAGCTTGGAGGAGGGGTTTAAGGGGAAGCGGTGGAGACAGTCCCACAAAGCTCCCTATTCAGTGCACGGGCTGTGTGCAGGGATCTTGTCACGTCTCCTTTCCTGTGGGAAAGCACTGGCCTAGTCTGCGAGTCCGCCTGAGCGCCAGAGTAAAAGGCCAAGCGATGCCTACACTGGGAAATGGTAGTTGTGCATTGGGTGCCATCCTAGGCTCCGCACGCTACTGCAGGGTTGTGGCTGTGTCTACTTATTTTGGCCTGGCAGGGTGAACCCAGGACGCGAACACAGAGCCTGGGAAAGCAGGGCCCAAGAGGCACCAGCTCTCCCGCAGCTTTTCATCCCTGACGCAACTGAAGCCTTGCTGAGGAAGCAGTGGCGAATTGCTGTTCGCTCCAAGCCAAAGCATCTGTGAAAGCACAGCATTCGCTGAGAAATGTTCTGCGGGTTGCTGCTGATTGCCTGAGCCCAGTCACGCGGTGGGAGAAACACGCATACAGCGAAAGCCTCTTTACCTTCTCATCTGCCCTGGGGAAGCACAGCATTCGTTGGGAAATCTGAGTTGGGTTTGGGGATGCGGTGGAAGATATCCGCATGGAGCGAAATACTCTTTGCCCTAGCATCCCTTCTGCCTGAGAGAGAAACGTGGTTGCAAACGTCCGTCACCGCTCTCCCCAGGAGCAAGTGTGTGGAAGGCACAGCACGCCACCACCGGAGAAGAGAAAGAGCCGTTGGCCTTGGGGTCGGGAAACGCTCGGGAAGTAGGATAGCCTGCCGTGGCACGAACAGCAGGCCGGTGGCAAGACAAGTGTCCCAGGCTCCCTGTGCGGAGAGGTGGAAGTTCCTGCCATGTTGACATGAGGGGACGACTAGGGCAGGGGTGCGTACTACCCTCTGAGGAAGCAGTCTGTGCAGAAGGCAGGCCTTTCCGGTGCCTTTGGTCCCAAGGGCACAGCATCTCCTTGGTCACCTGTCCAAGGCCAGACTTGGAGAGGTGACAGGATCACTGCACACCGCCCGTGCACTGAATAGGGACCTTTGGGGCACTGTCCAACCCCTTCCCCTTAAACCCCGTGCCTCCTCCAAGCTTCCACATCCTGGAGGAAGATGGCATCGCACTCCCCGTTATTTCAGGGAGCTGTTTCTGCGAGTTCAGCGTAGGCGCCTGGTGGCTTGCGCATGTCTGCCCCAGGGACAGGTGGCCAAGGAGCTCCTCTCTCCTTGCGCCCAGAGGCTCAGGACTGGCATGCTTTCCGCCCAGACTCCTTCCTAAGCGTTGAGCACGCGCTCTGCCCTACTCATTCCCTCCTCTCTCCGTAGCAGCCAGGCTTCCATCTCTCTGTACAGGGAGCAGGTGACACTTGTATTGCCACCGGCCGCTGTGCCTGCCAGGGCCGGCTCTCCTGCTTCGCAACCATTTCCAGAGCAGAAGGCCAATGGCTCCTGCTCTTCTTCCTGGGCAGCGTGCTGCACCTTCCATAGACATGCTCCTGGGGAGCGCAGTTAAAGACGTGTCCCTTTCCTTAAGGCTTTTTCCACAGGCGCACACGCGCTTCTCTCTCAGGCAGAGGGGTGCTAGGGCAAAGAGGATTTCGCTCCATGCGGGTGTCTTCCACAATGCTGCGGAGACTAGCTCAGGCATTCAGCTGCAGCATCCCAACATCCGATGCTGATTTCCCAACGAATGCTGTGCTTTCCCAGAAGAGATGCTTGGGCAAAGAGGCTTTCGCTGTATGCGGGTTTCTCCACCCGCGAGACTGGGCTCAGGCCAGCAGCAGAAGAGCCCGCAGAACCGATTCTGATTTCCCAGCGACTGCTATGCTTTCGCAGAGGTTTTCAGTTTGGCGCGAACCGAGCTTCGCTGCTGCTTCCTCAGCAAGGCTTTGGTCATTTGCTCTGTCGCGGCAGGGAAGAAGAGCGGCTATCCTGCTTCCCGAGCGTTTCCCGACCCCAAGGCCAACGGCTCCTTCTCTTCTCTGGGGGCGGCGTGCTGCGACTTCCCCACACTTGGCTTCTCTCTCAGGCAGAGGGGATGTAGGGCAAAGAGTATTTCGCTCCATGCGGGTATCTTCCACCAAGCCGCGGAGACTAGCTCAGGCAAGCAGCAGCAGCTTCCCCAAACCCAACTCAGATTTCCCAAGGAACGCTGTGCTTTCCCAGGGGAGATGCCCAGGCAAAGAGGCTTCCACGGTATGCGGGTTTCTCCCACCGCGAGTCTGGGATCAGGCAAGCAGCAGCAGCCCGCAGAACATTTCTCAGCGAATGCTGTGCTTTCGCAGAGGCTTTGGCTTGGAGCGAACAGGAATTCGCCGCTGCTTCCTCAGCAAGGCTTCAGTCGCGTCAGGGAAGAAGAGCTGCGGGAGAGCTGGTGCCTCTTGGGCCTTGCTTTCCCGGGCTCCATGTTCGCATCCTGGGTTCACCCTGCCAGACCGAACTAAGCAGACACAGCCACAACCCTGCAGTAGCGTGCGTAGCCTAGGATGGCAATCTATGCACACTACCATCTCCCAGTGTAGGCAACGCTTGGCCTTTTACTCTGGCGCTCAGGCGGACTCCCGGACTAGGCCAGTGCTTTGCCCACAGGAAAAGAGAGGTGACAGGATCCCTGCACACCGCCCGTGCACTGAATAGGGACCTTTGGGGCACTGTCCAACGCCTTCCCCTTAAACCCCGTACCTCCTCCAAGCTTCCACATCCTGGAGGAAGACGGCATCTGACTCCCCGTTATTTCAGGGAGCTCTTTCTGCGAGTTCAGCGTAGGCACCTGGTGGCTAGCGCATGTCTGCCCCAGGGACAGGTGGCCAAGGCTTAGCTGCTGTCTCCTTGGGCCCAGAGGCTCAGGACAGGCATGCTTTCTGCCCAGACTCCTTCCTAAGAGTGGAGCACGCGCCCTGCCCTACTCATCCCCTCCTGTCTCCTTAGCAACCAGGCTTCTGTATCTCTGCACTGGGAGCGGGTGACACTTGTATTGCTACCGGCCGCTGTGCCTGCCAGGGCCGGCTCTCTTACTTCGCAACCGTTTAGAGACCAGAAAGCCAACGGCTCCTGCTCTTCTCCCCGGGCAGCGCGCTCCCCAGGAGCAAGTGTGGCAAAGGCGCAGCACGCCACCCCCAGAGAAGAGAAGGAGTCATTTACCTTGGGGTCAGGAAACGCTCGGGAAGCAGGAGAGCCTGCCCTGGCAGGAACTGCAGGCCGGTGGCAAGACAAATGTCACCCGCTCCCTGTGCGAAGAGACGAAGCCTGGCTGCTAAGGAGACATGAGGGAACGACTAGGGCAGGGACGCGTGCTCCACTCTGAGGAAGGAGTCTGGGCAGAAGGCAGGCCTGTCCTGTGCGTCTGGTCCCAAGGGCACAGCATCTCCTTGGACAACTGTCCGTAGGGCAGACTTGGGCTTGCTACCAGGCACCTTACCCTGAACTCGCAGAAACAGCTCCCTCGAGAAATGGGCAGTCAGATGCCATCTTCCTCCAAGATGTGACAGCCTTGTCGGTGGCTGGGGGTGTGCCGGGAAAGGAGTGGCAACAATCCCCGAATGCTCCCCATTTAGTAACGGGCGGTGTTCAGGGATCCTGTCGCCTCTCCTCTCCTGTGAGGAAGGCACTGACCTAATCCGCGAGTCCACCTGAGGTCCACTGCCAAAGGCCAAGCGTTGCTTACACCGGGAGAAGGTAGTGTGCATAGAGTCCCATCCTAGGCCATGCACGTTGCTGCAGGGTTGTGACTGTGTCTGCTTAGTTCGGCTTAGCAAGGTGAACCCCGGGCGAGAACTTGGAGCCCGGGAAAGCAAGGCCCAAAAGGCACCAGCTCTCCCGGGGCTCTGTTTCCCTGCCACAACAGAGCGAACGACGAAAGCCTTGCTGAGGAAGCAGCAGCGAAGTGCATTTCGCGCCAAGCTGAAAAACTCTGGAAAGCATAGCAGTCGCTGGGAAATCAGAATCGGTTCTGCGGGCTCTTCTGCTGCTTGCCTGTGCCCAGTCTCGCGGGTGGAACAACCCGCATACAGCGAAAGCCTCTTTGCCGGGGCAACTCCTATGCGAAAGCACAGCATTCGTTGGGGAATCAGAATCGGATGTGTGTGATGCTGCAGCTGAAAGCCTGAGCGAGTCTCCGCAGCATGGTGGAAGATACCCGCATGGAGCGAAATCCTCTTTGCCAGAGCGTCCCCTCTGCCTGAGAATGAAGCGACGTTGGGTCTGTGGAAAGAGCCATAAGGAAATGGACACGTCTTTCACTGCTCTCCCCAGGAGCTTGAGTGTGGAAGGTACAGCACGCTGCCCAGGGAGAAGAGCAGGAGCCGTTGGCCTTCTGGTCTGGAAATGGTTGGGAAGCAGGAGAGCCAGCCCTGGCAGGCACAGCGGCCGGTGGCAATACAAGTGTCACCCGCTCTGTGTGCATTGAGAGGGAAACGTGGCTGCTACGGAGAGAGGAGGGGATGAGTAGGGCAGGGCGCGTGCTCCACTCTTAGGAAGGAGTCTGGGCAGAAAGCATGCCAGTCCTGAGCCTCTGGGACCAAGGAGACAGCAGCTCCCTGGCCACCAGTCCCTGGGGCAGACAGGCACTAGCCACCAGGCGCCTACGCTGAACTCGCAGAAAGAGCTCACGAAATAACGGGAAGTCAGAGGAAGTCTTCCTCCAGGATGTGGAAGCTTGGAGGAGGGGTTTAAGGGGAAGGGGTGGAGACAGTCCCACAAAGCTCCCTATTCAGTGCACGGGCTGTGTGCAGGGATCTTGTCACGTCTCCTTTCCTGTGGGAAAGCACTGGCCTAGTCTGCGAGTCCGCCTGAGTGCCAGAGTAAAAGGCCAAGCGATGCCTACACTGGGAAATGGTAGTTGTGCATTGGGTGCCATCCTAGGCTCCGCACGCTACTGCAGGGTTGTGGCTGTGTCTACTTATTTTGGCCTGGCAGGGTGAACCCAGGACGTGAACACAGAGCCTGGGAAAGCAAGGCCCAAGAGGCACTAGCTCTCCCGCAGCTTTTCATCCCTGATGCAACTGAAGCCTTGCTGAGGAAGCAGTGGCGAATTGCTGTTCGCTCCAAGCCAAAGCATCTGTGAAAGCACAGCATTCGCTGAGAAATGTTCTGCGGGTTGCTGCTGATTGCCTGAGCCCAGTCACGCGGTGGGAGAAACACGCATACAGCGAAAGCCTCTTTGCCTTCTCATCTGCCCTGGGGAAGCACAGCATTCGTTGGGAAATCTGAGTTGGGTTTGGGGATGCGGTGGAAGATATCCGCATGGAGCGAAATACTCTTTGCCCTAGCATCCCTTCTGCCTGAGAGAGAAACGTGGTTGCAAACGTCCGTCACCGCTCTCCCCAGGAGCAAGTGTGTGGAAGGCACAGCACGCCACCACCGGAGAAGAGAAAGAGCCGTTGGCCTTGGGGTCGGGAAACGCTCGAGAAGTAGGATAGCCTGCCGTGGCACGAACAGCAGGCCGGTGGCAAGACAAGTGTCCCAGGCTCCCTGTGCGGAGAGGTGGAAGCTCCTGCCATGTTGACATGAGGGGACGACTAGGGTAGGGGTGCGTACTACCCTCTGAGGAAGCAGTCTGTGCAGAAAGCAGGCCTTTCCAGTGCCTTTGGTCCCAAGGGCACAGCATCTCCTTGGTCACCTGTCCAAGGCCAGACTTGGAGAGGTGACAGGATCACTGCACACCGCCCGTGCACTGAATAGGGACCTTTGGGGCACTGTCCAACCCCTTCCCCTTAAACCCCGTGCCTCCTCCAAGCTTCCACATCCTGGAGGAAGATGGCATCGCACTCCCCGTTATTTCAGGGAGCTCTTTCTGCGAGTTCAGCGTAGGCGCCTGGTGGCTAGCGCATGTCTGCCCCAGGGACAGGTGGCCAAGGAGCTCCTCTCTCCTTGCGCCCAGAGGCTCAGGACTGGCATGCTTTCTGCCCAGACTCCTTCCTAAGCGTTGAGCACGCGCTCTGCCCTACTCATTCCCTCCTCTCTCCGTAGCAGCCAGGCTTCCATCTCTCTGTACAGGGAGCAGGTGACACTTGTATTGCCACCGGCCGCTGTGCCTGCCAGGGCCGGCTCTCCTGCTTCGCAACCGTTTCCAGAGTAGAAGGCCAATGGCTCCTGCTCTTCTTCCTGGGCAGCGTGCTGCACCTTCCATAGACATGCTCCTGGGGAGCGCAGTTAAAGACGTGTCCCTTTCCTTAAGGCTCTTTCCACAGGCGCAAACGTGCTTCTCTCTCAGGCAGAGGGGTGCTAGGGCAAAGAGGATTTCGCTCCATGCGGGTGTCTTCCACAATGCTGCGGAGACTAGCTCAGGCATTCAGCTGCAGCATCCCAACATCCGATGCTGATTTCCCAACGAATGCTGTGCTTTCCCAGAAGAGATGCTTGGGCAAAGAGGCTTTCGCTGTATGTGGGTTTCTCCACCCGCGAGACTGGGCT
Organism: Mustela nivalis; assembly: GCF_964662115.1. Taxonomy (NCBI): domain Eukaryota; kingdom Metazoa; phylum Chordata; class Mammalia; order Carnivora; family Mustelidae; genus Mustela; species Mustela nivalis. Next base: position 83,063 of record NW_028134939.1, on the reverse strand, counting down.
CAGGCCAGCAGCAGAAGATCCCGCAGAACCGATTCTGATATCCCAGCGACTGCTATGCTTTCGCAGAGGTTTTCAGTTTGGCGCGAACCGAGCTTCGCTGCTGCTTCCTCAGCAAGGCTTTGGTCATTTGCTCTGTCGCGGCAGGGAAGAAGAGCGGCTATCCTGCTTCCCGAGCGTTTCCCGACCCCAAGGCCAACGGCTCCTTCTCTTCTCTGGGGGCGGCGTGCTGCGACTTCCCCACACTTGGCTTCTCTCTCAGGCAGAGGGGATGTAGGGCAAAGAGTATTTCGCTCCATGCGGGTATCTTCCACCAAGCCGCGGAGACTAGCTCAGGCAAGCAGCATCAGCTTCCCCAAACCCAACTCAGATTTCCCAAGGAACGCTGTGCTTTCCCAGGGGAGATGCCTAGGCAAAGAGGCTTCCACGGTATGCGGGTTTCTCCCACCGCGAGTCTGGGATCAGGCAAGCAGCAGCAGCCCGCAGAACATTTCTCAGCGAATGCTGTGCTTTCGCAGAGGCTTTGGCTTGGAGCGAACAGGAATTCGCCGCTGCTTCCTCAGCAAGGCTTCAGTCGCGTCAGGGAAGAAGAGCTGCGGGAGAGCTGGTGCCTCTTGGGCCTTGCTTTCCCGGGCTCCATGTTCGCATCCTGGGTTCACCCTGCCAGACCGAACTAAGCAGACACAGCCACAACCCTGCAGTAGCGTGCGTAGCCTAGGATGGCAATCTATGCACACTACCATCTCCCAGTGTAGGCAACGCTTGGCCTTTTACTCTGGCGCTCAGGCGGACTCCCGGACTAGGCCAGTGCTTTGCCCACAGGAAAAGAGAGGTGACAGGATCCCTGCACACCGCCCGTGCACTGAATAGGGACCTATGGGGCACTGTCCAACGCCATCCCCTTAAACCCCGTACCTCCTCCAAGCTTCCACATCCTGGAGGAAGACGGCATCTGACTCCCCGTTATTTCAGGGAGCTCTTTCTGCGAGTTCAGCGTAGGCACCTGGTGGCTAGCGCATGTCTGCCCCAGGGACAGGTGGCCAAGGCTTAGCTGCTGTCTCCTTGGGCCCAGAGGCTCAGGACAGGCATGCTCTCTGCCCAGACTCCTTCCTAAGAGTGGAGCACGCGCCCTGCCCTACTCATCCCCTCCTGTCTCCTTAGCAACCAGGCTTCTGTATCTCTGCACTGGGAGCGGGTGACACTTGTATTGCTACCGGCCGCTGTGCCTGCCAGGGCCGGCTCTCTTACTTCGCAACCGTTTAGAGACCAGAAAGCCAACGGCTCCTGCTCTTCACCCCGGGCAGCGCGCTCCCCAGGAGAAAGTGTGGCAAAGGCGCAGCACGCCACCCCCAGAGAAGAGAAGGAGTCATTTACCTTGGGGTCAGGAAACGCTCGGGAAGCAGGAGAGCCTGCCCTGGCAGGAACTGCAGGCCGGTGGCAAGACAAATGTCACCCGCTCCCTGTGCGAAGAGACGAAGCCTGGTTGCTAAGGAGACATGAGGGAACTACTAGGGCAGGGACGCGTGCTCCACTCTGAGGAAGGAGTCTGGGCAGAAGGCAGGCCTGTCCTGTGCGTCTGGTCCCAAGGGGACAGCATCTCCTTGGACAACTGTCCGTAGGGCAGACTTGGGCTTGCTACCAGGCACCTTACCCTGAACTCGCAGAAACAGCTCCCTCGAGAAATGGGCAGTCAGTTGCCATCTTCCTCCAAGATGTGACAGCCTTGTCGGTGGCTGGGGGTGTGCCGGGAAAGGAGTGGCAACAATCCCCGAATGCTCCCCATTTAGTAACGGGCGATGTTCAGGGATCCTGTCGCCTCTCCTCTCCTGTGAGGAAGGCACTGACCTAGTCCGCGAGTCCACCTGAGGTCCACTGCCAAAGGCCAAGCGTTGCTTACACCGGGAGAAGGTAGTGTGCATAGAGTCCCATCCTAGGCCATGCACGTTGCTGCAGGGTTGTGACTGTGTCTGCTTAGTTCGGCTTAGCAAGGTGAACCCCGGGCGAGAACTTGGAGCCCGGGAAAGCAAGGCCCAAAAGGCACCAGCTCTCCCGGGGCTCTGTTTCCCTGCCACAACAGGGTGAACGACGAAAGCCTTGCTGAGGAAGCAGCAGCGAAGTGCATTTCGCGCCAAGCTGAAAAACTCTGGAAAGCATAGCAGTCGCTGGGAAATCAGAATCGGTTCTGCGGGCTCTTCTGCTGCTTGCCTGTGCCCAGTCTCGCGGGTGGAACAACCCGCATACAGCGAAAGCCTCTTTGCCGGGGCAACTCCTATGCGAAAGCACAGCATTCGTTGGGGAATCAGAATCGGATGTGTGTGATGCTGCAGCTGAATGCCTGAGCGAGTCTCCGCAGCATGGTGGAAGATACCCGCATGGAGCGAAATCCTCTTTGCCAGAGCGTCCCCTCTGCCTGAGAATGAAGCGACGTTGGGTCTGTGGAAAGAGCCATAAGGAAATGGACACGTCTTTCACTGCTCTCCCCAGGAGCATGAGTGTGGAAGGTGCAGCACGCTGCCCAGGGAGAAGAGCAGGAGCCGTTGGTTTTCTGGTCTGGAAATGGTTGGGAAGCAGGAGAGCCAGCCCTGGCAGGCACAGCGGCCGGTGGCAATACAAGTGTCACCCGCTCTGTGTGCATTGAGAGGGAAACGTGGCTGCTACGGAGTGAGGAGGGGATGAGTAGGGCAGGGCGCGTGCTCCACTCTTAGGAAGGAGTCTGGGCAGAAAGCATGCCAGTCCTGAGCCTCTGGGACCAAGGAGACAGCAGCTCCCTGGCCACCAGTCCCTGGGGCAGACAGGCGCTAGCCACCAGGCGCCTACGCTGAACTCGCAGAAAGAGCTCACGAAATAACGGGAAGTCAGAGGAAGTCTTCCTCCAGGATGTGGAAGCTTGGAGGAGGCACGGGGTTTAAGGGGAAAGGGGTGGAGACAGTCCCACAAAGCTCCCTATTCAGTGCACGGGCTGTGTGCAGGGATCTTGTCACGTCTCCTTTCCTGTGGGAAAGCACTGGCCTAGTCTGCGAGTCCGCCTGAGCGCCAGAGTAAAAGGCCAAGCGATGCCTACACTGGGAAATGGTAGTTGTGCATTGGGTGCCATCCTAGGCTCCGCACGCTACTGCAGGGCTGTGGCTGTGTCTACTTATTTTGGCCTGGCAGGGTGAACCCAGGACGCCTACACTGGGAATTGGTAGTGTACATAGGGTGCCATCCTAGGCTCCGCACTCTACTGCAGGGTTGTGGCTGTGTCTACTTATTTCGGCCTGGCATGGTAAACCCAGGACGCGAACACAGAGCCTGGGAAAGCAAGGCCCAAGAGGCACCAGCTCTCCTGCAGGTTTTCATCGCTGACGCAACTGAAGCCTTGCTGAGGAAGCAGCACCGAAGTGCTGTTAGCTCCAAGCCAAAGCCTCTGCAAAAGCACAGCATTCGCTGAGAAATGTTCTGCGGCCTGCTGCTGCTTGCCTGATCCCAGACTCGCGGTGGGAGAAACCCGCATACCGTGGAAGCCTCTTTGCCTGGGCATCTCCCCTGGGAAAGCACAGCGTTCCTTGGGAAATCTGAGTTGGGTTTGGGGAAGCTGCTGCTGCTTGCCTGAGCTAGTCTCCGTGGCTTGGTGGCAGATACCCGCATGGATCGAAATAATCTTTGCCCTACATCCCCTCTGCCTGAGAGAGAAGCCAAGTGTGGGGAAGTCGCAGCACGCCGCCCCCAGAGAAGAGAAGGAGCCGTTGGCCTTGGGGTCGGGAAACGCTCGGGAAGCAGGATAGCCTGACGTTGCATGAACAGCAGGCTGGTGGCAAGACATGTGTCACCCGCTCCCTGTGCTGAGAGATGGAAGCCTGGCTGCTAAGGAGACATGAGGGGACGACTAGGGCAGAGGAACGTGCTCCACTCTGAAGAAGGAGTCTGGGCAGAAAGCAGGCCTGTCCTGTGCCTCTGGTCCCAAGCGGAAAGCTTCTCCTTGGCCACCTGTCCCAAGGGCAGACTTGGGATTGCCATCAGGTGCCATACCTGCAACTCGCAGAAACAACCCCATGGAGAAACAGGTGCACTATCTAAAAAGAGATCAGTGAACTTGGACTGGAGTTAGTTGACATGGAAGAAAATAAAATATTACAGAGAAGAATACTCTGTGGTCCACAACCTAAACGGGCTGGGATTCCCATCATTTGGATCCCTGTAGCTTTACAAAAGTCAATTAAATTTTTGTTTCTCCAATTAAAGTTGATTCCACAGTACTTTTTCAAACATCTCTTGTAAAGTATTGTTTCACAGAATGAAAGGGATTTTGCACATGTATATATATGCCTTTGTCTCTGGTCATGATCTCCGTCAGGATCCTGGGATCGAGCTCCATATCGGGCTTCCTGCTCATTAGGGAGTATACTTCTCAGTCTCTCTTTGCAGCTACCTCCCCCTGCCCCACTCATGCTATCTCTCTCAAATAAATAAATACAATCTTTAACTTTTTAATTAAAAATCAGATAAATAAAATAAAATAAAAAGTCTGTTCTTACTGTCCCACTTAGCTCCTTTTATTTTGAGTTGTATTTAAAGCAGCATGAGAGAAGATGAGGCTCTCAAACTTAAAAAAAAAAGAAAAAATTTGAGTTTTGTTAGGATTTAAGATCTTGTCTGCTAGACAAAAACGTTGGCTTTTTTAACATGTAAAAATTAACAAAAGAGAATAAGATAGAATTCTAATAACTTTTGTAGAAATTACAAATTTCCTCCAACCCAATTACATACAGACCCATTAAGTAAATTCATGCCAATGTCCCAAACAAAGCTTTTCTAATAGTAATGCATCTGTGAAAACAGGGTCAACCCAAGGAATAAATAAATATTATTATTTTTTTCCTGTCTCTCCACAGTCACATCTGGGTATATTGGTAGCAAGCCAATTATCTATCTCATAAGACATGATATCATTAGGAAGGGTATTCTGTCCATTTGGAACAACTGAAAATCATTGTAATTTTATCTTGGTGTAGTAACTTGAGATGGCACAGTGTAGGTTATGAATATATTTTATTTTTTTTTACTGGGAAGAAGAGATTATAGAGAAATAGGTTATCCAAGAGAGACTGACAGGTGTTGATAGTTGCCAGGTCAATATCCATCTACTTTTTCCTTTAAAGATATCAGAAAGCACTGAGGGATTGACAACAAGGAAACTTAAAACAACAACAAATATTTTATTGTCTCTTTTCTAGTTATATTGTAACCATATGACAAAGTATCAGTCGTACAAGCTATCATGCTCTTTTACCTCTATCTTTCTGCCAGAAATGTGGGCTTAACAGTGAGAACACCAACAGCAATTTTTGCAACTGTGAATAAAAAGCCATGAAAACCTCTAAGATAGTTCACTTGACTTTCTGAAGACTCTGAACCAACACCAGAAAACACTCTCTGTAGTCTTCTTGTTAAATGAAAAAATATGGTTAAACCACTTTTGAAAGTCTACTACATACAGCAAAATGTAAATCTTAATTGAAATATGTCCTCTCAGCTGTGCTTAAGCAACTGAGTCCTGAGCTTTTTAGGTTTTCAGTCTGAAAGAGTACACCTCTGGTGCTCTGAAAGGGAAGAGAAAGGACACCCTGTTCTCCATATAAATTAAAGAAGAGAAATCTGTGCATTTAAGTGGGCCATATAAAATTTATCAAGCAATTACCTCCTAACTGCTTCCTATCCAAATTACCTGATATGCTCTCCCTACTCCTTCATTCCACGTTACTGCCTTTTCTAGGATTCTGTCTCACATCACAACATGTCTTCTGTTATTTCCTTCTTGCAAGCTAGTTTTTTTTCTCCATCTAAGAAAGTCAACAATCATTGTGTATTTCAATTCCCACTTTCCTCAAATGCATTGATTCTTCTTATCTATTACTCTTTTCTCATACTCAGTGCCTTTGTCTTTATGGAGTTTGTACTTTGCTTTTCTCCATCCTTTACTGCCATTATATAATCAAATTTAATAACTTCTTAGAGAGATTTAAAAATTCCTACATAGCCACACGTGAACACAAAGTCACTGATTTTTAGCAAACCTATAAGATAGTCAGGCATCCATTCAATTTCTTTTTTTTAAGATTTTATTTTTTTATTTGACAGAGAGAGAGGACAAGCAGGCAGAGAGGCAGGCATAGAGAAAGCCCTATTTGGGGCTCGATCCCAGGACCCTAGGATCATGACCTGAGCCGAAGACAGTGGCTTAACCCACTGAGGCGTCCCTCCATTCAATTTCTTTTTTTTTTTTAATTTTTTATTTTTTATAAACATATATTTTTATCCCCAGGGGTACAGGTCTGTGAATCACCAGGTTTACACACTTCACAGCACTCACCAAAGCACATGCACTCCCCAATGTCCATAATCCCACCCCCTCCATTCAATTTCTTAACTGATTCTCCAATGCATCCTGAGTTCTAACTTAGACCTAAGTTCTACTTCTTACACGTTGTTATATGACCAAATTCTTTCAGTTCAGTATTTTGTAACATTTAAATATTAATCAATTGATGCTTTGTCTGTGAAAATAATTTGAATACTGTAGATTTATTGTTATATTTATAGATTTATAATCAAAGTTTCATCAGTTGAAGTTTTTGGAAATTTCAGATATAATGATTAACCTAAAATGATACTGCCTCAAATACCTCTGATATCAAGGCCCAACACCTGATTATAGCCAAACCTGTGGTGGATAGTTCCATGGGAATTGCAGTTACTTCACACTGATAGCATCTCATGTTCTCTCTCTCATTTTAGAATGTGTCCAACACAACCCAAAAGTGTAGGAGAGTTAATGTCCTCTGAGGACAGCTCTCAGTGAAGTGGAAATAAGAACCATAGATAAAATTGTCAGTTTTCAGGTCTTCATGAGGACAACGTAAAGCAGTTTCTCAGGACCTTTCAGTAAAAGCAAGCCTTCATTTTCTATCCACAACAATTATATCAACAAGGTACCTCTTTGACAAAGTTGCTTCTTCACTGTATCACTTTCCCATTCTTTTCTACCTTGGATAATCTCCCAGATAAACTAACAGTACTCAAATCCTTTGTCCTACTCTTTGCTCTCAGGATAAATGGAGCCAAAAGACTTAGATTAATATCAAGTTCTAAATGGGATCTTAGAGCTATTTCTGTCCAGATTTTCATAAACATAGGGACCTTTGAATTATCAGGCTATAAATAAGTTCTAAATGGAGGGGGCAAAAGCAAATATAGAAATTTTTATGTTTGATTTTTAATCATGATTAATTGACTTTATTGATTATTAAAAATACTAACATTATAAAAGTGTGGATCTATGTAAAACAGAAAACTGATCCAAATGTGTGTGTTTATATTTCTGGTTTTGTTGTAAAAATCAAAGTGTGATTGCTGGTTTAAAATGGTAAAACTAATAATGTTCATGGACTCTATTACAAATTTTCTAATTGTATGGGAAGAATTTAATAAACATAGAATTAATTGATTTGCAAATCCTCAAAGAGCTACAGGATCAGGTAGTGGTATGTTCTGATTCAACAGCATCATAATGCAGCATTTTATATGTGTGGCTAATGGATATTTTCATGAATGTTTGCTAGCTTGTCCGCCAATACAGAGATATATTAGGTAGGGTAAATACTCACAGTTGTGTTTAATAAAATGAGAGAAAATAATCAAATGACACTAATAATAATAATCCTATAGCAGGCTAAATAATTCAATGATAATTACAAGTATTTTAATCTAGATTTCTTCCCTGATTATGACTCTTCTCTCCTTTATCATAATGGGAGTAGCAGATTGTCTGCAATGAATTGTGAAAACCCAGCAGTGACTTTGGCAGTGAAGGCCTCCCATCAATTTTGATAGGTTAAAATGATTCTGGTTGGTCTTGAGCAAATGTGTCAATTTGTTTTTCTGTGTGTGTCATAAAAGAAAGAAACAATAGTAAATTCTTGCTGTTATTCCATGGAGCCAATAAAATCATACTGCCAACAAGAGGCTGTTGACACCGTAAGTGTAGTTAACTGTCTTGAAATACTAGGCCTCGAAATAAAATTCCAATATTTCACATAATCTCTCTTTTTTTAAAGAAAACAAAACAAAACAAAACAAAACAACTATACTGCTTACATTTAGGGCCCAGCTGTTGTGTAACTATTTTTGAACATGTCTACTGTAAGTGTATATATATATTTTTTTCTGTGCTATAAATTCATTTAGAGAAAAATTTGGATTGCAAATCATTTTGGGGGAGGCATAGTATTTGTGGATAGTCTTACAAGTAAAAAGGACTAAAAGAAAGAAGAAAAACATTTTTTATTACAGCATATTTACATCTGTCCAAAGTACTTATTTATTATAGTACTGACTAATGTATAATACTGTACACAAAGAAAGAAGTTAAATGAGTTATAATTCAGTCAAAGTATAGATGGCCATTTTAAAACTTAACACTGAATCTTTCTGGTATGAAATGTGATATCTGGCAATCTGGTCCAGTTCATTACATCAGGTCATTTGTATGTTCTTAGTACCATTTTGATAGCATAGCACATTTTATAACCCAGACATTTTACAATGGAACTGATGCATGTATTTTTAAAAGTATAGACATACATGAAGCTATGAGGTCAGAAAAGATGAATGTCCGTAGTATCATTTAGACTCAACAAATAAAAGTGTCCAAGGCTCTGAGTGAGATTTATGAATATTGTGTAAGATTAGGCCAACATGTGGTTTTGATATAAATAATCTGTTCTTAAATTAGAATTACAGTCGTTGAGTACAGTGTTGAAAATGGCAGATAGATTTTAGCTATCTTTGCTCACTAGGGAAAATGGAAAAATGTTGAGTTTGGTCAGATTTTCACTTAACTTCTGAACAATCTTACGTTTGAGAGAACCTTTCTGAAATAAGAATCCTTAAAGACATAACCCCTTTGGCACAAGTTTTCAAGAAACTTGTTTGATGTTGTAGATAATTATATGGCACATGTACTGTTCTAGATGTTTCATGCCAATAATATGTAAACCATACCAAGGCTACATATACATATAGAGATGTTCTTCAGCTTACAAGGGGGCTATGTACAGAGAGACACATAAAAAACTGAAAATGCATTTAATACCCCTAAACTATCAAATATCATAGCTTACCTTAAGCTTATTTAAACTTACATTTGCCTGCATTTAGGCAAAATCATCTTAAACAAAGCCTATTTTATAACAAAGTATCAAATATCACATGCAATTTATTAAATATTACACTAAAAAAAGAAGAATGGTTATATATAGAATGGTTGTAAGAATATCAGGGGTTCACCCCTGTAATCTTCTAGCTGACTGGGAGCTGTGGCTCACTGCCCCTGCCCAGCATCACAAGACGGCACCATACCACATGTCACTGGCCCTTTTTATAAAGACCCAAATTCAAAATTCAAAGTACAGTTTCTACTGAATCACTTTCACTTTCACATCATTGCCAAATATATCATAAGTTGAATCATTGTAAATCAGGAGCCATCTGATTTGAAAGTTAAATCACAGTCACCCATATACACACAAAACAAGGCCTTCATGTAGGGCCATTTATGTATCTCTAAACAACATAGCATGACATATCAATGGCAAAAAATGGAGATGAAGGGGACAATTGCTTTGCGTCAGTACTCTGAGCAGTAACATACATGGCCTTACTCACCAAGCAGAACTCCAGAGCTAGCTGATGGCAAGGAATTTTACAAATGTTTGCTGAACAGCTTAAGCACTATTATTTTTAACTTAGTGTGCATATCTCTTTTCTAGAGATATGTTCATTTCTTTTATTGACTTCTTACAAAACCAAATAATTTCCTCTTATTTAAGTGACAGGTAAATAGAATTCTTTTTAATTTAAATCAAATGGCTTTTTAGGGAAAATATACAAAAATTCTGAAACTTGTATTGCTTATGAATCTTTTATTGGAATCCCTATCAAGTTGTATTTTCCAAGTTTTTCCTAAATAGTCTTCAATGAATTGAAAATATTTTTTGGATTTTATTCAAAGCTGTTAACACACAATTTCACTTTGTTAAATATAGTGCTAAACGGTCAACCAAAACTTTGTGTCTTTTTTTTTTCACTACCACATCCTCCATCTACTGACTGGATTCTCTCCCCAACTAGCACATATAAACCATTGTCTATCTTTAGGATAAGGAAGGGTCATCTTTTGTCTTTATTCTATTCCTCGTATGCTTCTGAACTTGTTGAATTTTAATAGAGTCACACCATAAGCATCACATATTTGAATCCCCTTTAAATAGTAAACAGTGCACAACCAGAGCATACCTTCAAAGCTATCAATATACTTACTCTGATATATTACTTTTGTATTTTTGTAAATTAAAATAATGAAATTATAGAACAAGAGTTTGGGGTGGTAGGTGTTGTAAGTTTTATCCAAACTGACTTTTGTCAAACTCATTTTTGTCATCATATATGACAAGTAGTTTTCTCGGGTTTATTTTAGAATATCCTTGTATAATGAATATTTACACTGATATCTAGTATAAAAATCTTGCAATTTATTTTAGAAACATTAAGATATTGAAAATCAATCTATTTCTTTAATTCATTAAAGACATTTTTGGCTTGTTCCCAGTACTTTCTTACTGGTTAAAAAATGGATTTGAAGTAGTCTGAATTTCATTATTATATGGCACTTTCCCTTTGATGAATACAAAGACGATATTGTATATTAGCTATCTGAGAAGAATTCATTTTTTTAATTTTATTTATTTGTGAGTGAGAGAGAGCACAAGCAGGGGGAGCAGCAGAGTGAGGGAGATGCAAACTCCCAGCTAAGCAGGGAATCTGTGGCAGAACTGAGTCCCAGGACCCTAAGATCATGACCTGAGCTAAAGGCTCAAGCGTTTAACTGACTGAGCCACCCAGGTGTCCCAATCTGAGAAGAGTTCTGTATGTTATTCCTATTCATATGAAGTTTAAAGTCCAGGTAATTAACTTAATATTTTAGTGGCTATTACATAGATAGCACTATGTTCCAGGCAGAGAGTAAGAAAGAAATATTAAATCAACCATATTCTATGCGTTCTAAATGAAAATAATTAATCAATCATAATAAATCCTTCTATTTATGGAATATCAACTTATAAGCTTTCCTCCATATGAACAATGCCAAATACCAGAATAAAGGGTCATCTAATACAAATAAAGGATAGAATTAAAGAATTCTGGTAAGCCATTTAATTTTGAAAAATGGTGCTATATTGTTGCTGAGTTGTGGTTTTCAGTTACATAATATCTGATAAGTGTAGAAGTAACGTGAGTGTTACGTGAGATGAGAAATGGTATATAATTAAGATATTTTTAAAAGTACAGATAAATACAAATTTGTAAACATAGCATTATGGAGGAATAAAAATAACTGATAGCTACACACTCTAAATTGAATAAATCTTGGAAAGTTAATAGAGAAGTAAAACAAGGACAGTGCAAAAAGTATGGTACATTTTGATGAAGTTCAAACAAATTCTCTGAAACCATAGATGGACTTAAAGATACTATTATGTATCAAATATTGTAAAAATTAAGCAAGGAAATAGCAAACATAAAATAACCAAAGCATACAAACTTGGGTAGATACAATAGGTGTGATCATGTTCTACTTCATAAAGAGATGAGTTAATAGATAAATAGAAGTAACTAGACTTTTTAGAAGTTAATAAAACTTTGCCTGTTATTTCTTAGTAATATAAAATATATGGTTTTCTAACAAAAATGCTTATCTTAAAAATATTTTTAAAAAATTTCAGGCTACTCATAAGGTTCTATTTACTTTTCCACTGAAGGAAAAGATGGCTGTTGTAGTTGTAGTTGTTTATTTTAGTCTCCTCGTAGTTTTTATTATTATAATGTGGAATGAGGAATGTTAGATTGAAAAGTGAATTCTTTTACAGACAAAAATCATTACTTGATTCACCTCCTAGTACAGCAGATGGAACTCCTGAAAACATGCCCTTTTGCCTTACAGAAGAGTAACAGTTATGCTTACTTCTAAACATGCTTGGTGGTGGCCCTAAATAGTGACACCATAGTAAACATTTTGAATATTTGCAATTAATTTTTATAGTCATAGGGCTCCAAAAGGCACTGCTGGTATCTTAGCAGGTATTTCAATAAAGCTAAAAGTTGCCTGACTGTTTAAAAATATTAACAAGGCACAAAACATGGCAGAAGTATTGTCCTCAGATATTATTTTTTTCCATATGCTCCTGATTCCAGACATGACAAGTTATTTTTAAAAAAATATTTTATAAAAGATTTTATTTATTTATTTGACAGAGATCACAAGTAGGCAGGGTCAGGCAGAGAGAGAGGAGGAAGCACGCTCCCTTCTGAGCTGAGGGCCCGATGTGGGACTGGATCCAAGGAACCTGGGATCCTGACTTGAGCCGGAGGCAGAGGCTTTAACCCACTGAGCCACCCAGGCGCCCCCATGACAGGATATTTTTTTTAAAGATTTTATTTATTTATTTGACAGAGAGAGATTACAAGTAGGCAGAGAGGCAGGCAGAGATAGAGAGGAGGTAGCAGGCTCCCCCATGAGCAGAGAGCCTGATGTGGGGCTCCCAGGAACCTGAGATCATGACCTGAGATGAAGGCAGCGGCTTAACCCACTGAGCCACCCAGGCACCCGACAAGTATTTTTCATAGATATATATACAATGTATTTTCCAGTTATAAGAAAAATGGTTCTGCTATTTTTAACCTTTTTAAAAAATTACATAATTTTTTTAAATTAAAATTTTATTTTTTAATGTTTTACTTTTCTTTCTTTTTTAAAAAGATTTTATTTATTTATTTGACAGACAGAGATCACAAGTAGGCAGAGAGGCAGGCAGAGAGAGAGAGAGAGAAGCAGGCTTCCTGCGGAGCAGAGAGCCCCATGCAGGGCTCGATCCCAGGACCCTGAGATCATGACCCGAGCCAAAGGCAGCAGCCCAAACAACTGAGCCACCCAGGTGCCCCTATTCCATTTTGTAAGAAGTTTACCATTTATAAAATGGTAATTTTCTCATTGTGTCTTCCCCTCTCATTGCTTTATTTAGAATAAAAAATTTCACAATAAACATAACGGATGCTTTCCTTTTGATGGTCCCTTTGTTGGTCATATTGTATATGAGCCATGACAATTAGTTTTACAAAATTTATTGATGTTTGTTGATATCTTTTATCATAACTAATTTTCCCTCCCTTATCTAGATTCCCCAGCTTTCAGACAGGTGGACACTTCAATAAACCATACCCAAGGTATGTATCAAGTACTTCTTAGACATTCTCTCAGATCCTTGAGGTGTCATTTTGCCTAGGGATTTGCAATAGGTTCTGCCAGAGGCACCACTGTGACAACTGATGTCCATGGTCTATCTCCTGCTAAGCTCAAGATGTCACTGGTTTCCAAGTTTATCTATACAATTAATGCATTCCAGCAAGAGTTTTTTTTTAATATTAACAAACTTATTTAAAAGTTGATATGGAGAGGCAAAGACTCACAATAGTCAACATAGTGTTGAAGGAGAACAAAGACTGAGGACTGCCTTCAAAGTTTACCATAACGATGGGGCGCCTGGGTGGCTCAGTGGGTTAAGCCTCTACCTTCGGCTCAGGTCATGATCCCAGCGGCCTGGGATCGAGTCCCACACTGGGCTCTCTGCTCAGCAGGGAGCCTGCTTTTCCTCATCTCTCTCTCTGTCTCTCTGCCTATTTGTGATCTCTCTCTCTCTGTCAAATAAATAAATAAAATCTTAAAAAAAAAGTATACCCTAACGATAATTGTAAGCAAGATATTGTAATACCACAGAAAGACTAGATTAAAGGAACGGAATATATATTATCAATTATATTTTATATTTAATATAAAAGCAAAAGCAATACAAGAGAGCAAAATACAATCTGTTAAACAAATGGTTCTGGAGTAAGGTTGAAGCTAAATGTAAAAGTATGAAATAAAAATAAAATAAAATAATAAAATAAAATAAATCCAGACAGATATCATACCCTCTTCACAAAAATTAACTCAGATTGGATTATAAACCTAAACATGAAACATGTAGAAGGTAATATAGAAGAAAATTTAAATGACCTTGGTTTTGGAAATAACTTTAGCTACAAAAGCACAAGCACTGAATTTAAAAATGTCTACTCTGTGAAACACAATGCCAAGAGAATGAAAAGGCAAAGCACAGACTATGAGAAAAAATTTGCAAAATACACATCTGGCAAAGGACTGTTAATCTAAAATACACAAAGACACCTTAAAACTCAACAATGGGGGAAAAAACCTGATTAAAAATGAGCCAAAGACCTTAGCAGATACCTCACAAAAGAAAATATTACAGATGGCAAATAAGCATATAAAAAGATGCTTACATCATATGTCATCAGGAAAATGCAAATTAAAACAAAAAAGAGACACCAGTACATACCCAGAATCCAGAACACTGACAACAGAACACAAAATGTTGGTGAGGATGTGGAGCAACAGGAATGTTCTTCCATGCCTATTGAGAATAAAGAATGGAAAACAACTTGGCAGTTTCTTACAAAACTAAACATATTCTTGCCAGATGATTCAGCAGTAGCAGTTCTTGGTATTTATCCAAAGAAGATGAAATCTATACCTACAAAGATGTCTATAGTAGTTTTATTCATTACTGAAGAAAGCTTGGAAGCAACCAACATATCCTTCCATAGGTGAAAGGTCAACTATAGTGTAGTACATGCAAAGAAATGAATTAACAAGCCATGAAAAGATATGGATATAAATATTTAATAAATATTTGATCTTAGGCTTCTACCAGTCTATCAATAGGATTAGTATATTTTAACAGTGAATGCTCAGCATTCACGAATTTACCTAATAAAATATTTTGGGTTCAATATTTTAAATACTTCAACCTCTATGATTATATTCCTAATAATTTTGAATTGGGGTAAATAAACCTTAATTTTTTGTAACTTGTTTCTTATTGCAAAAGAGCTCAATGAAATTTTAGAAAATAAAAATTTACAAAAAAAGTTTAGTTTACTATTCCCAAATAATTTAAAACTTTACCTTATATTCAAATACATATATTTTTCTAAATTGATTTATATGCTACTAAAACCAAAAACTTTTAGTTATACTAGATGTCATATCATGCAATCAATGCCAGAAAGCCATCTGGCGATGACTTGTCTTAAATAGAGTTAAGATGGGTGTTATTACAATGCATGATGGAAAGAAAGATAGTATAACAATTCAGTGTTACATAACTTTTCTGTTTGGATCAAGTTACTAATCTACAAAAGGCTTTTATCGGTGACAGACTTGGGAATTTAACAAAACTTTTAAACGAGCATGTGCGACTCATTTCTAGAAAACAACACAATCAATAGCACTTTATTTAGATTAAATCATGAGTATTTCTCCATTTGAATAAAAAAGGTAGCAACCCCAATAAGTTTATTGAACATGAAAAGTTGAAATGCTATAATGCTCCTAAGGAATTAAATGATCCAGTCATGAATTACAAAAAAAGGATATAAATTACCAAAGTGTTTGTATAATTAGAATGTACAACTGCCCATTATCGTTCAATAGTGTAGGCTTGTACAAGAACTCTATAAAAGAACTCCACTTCTAAACCGTGGAAAATATGTTCCCTTTCCCCCTATATACAGCTATTGAGCCATTCATTGAGCTTTTAAAAATCCACTTAATACAGGCTTTTTACTCATTGGAACAGGGAGCAGGGCTCTATTTTTATTGCTTACATCTGAAGGATAGACGTCTAGCGTAAGAGGTAAAGCCCATAAAGGAGCCCAATAATAACAACAAAATACAGTTTAGTGATCCCTTACAATCTGCCAGCTACCTTTCTGAGAATACTTCAATTAATCAAACATATAAAATACCTGACCACAAAGAGCTTACCTTTTTTTGAAATATAATAGTGAAATAAACCAATAATAGAGGGGCACCTCGGTGGCTCAGTCCATTGAGTGACTGCCTTTGGCTTGGGTCATGATCTCAGGGTCCTGGGATGTAACTCCCCGCAGGCTTTCTAGGCAGTGGGGTGTTTTCTTCTTCCTCTGTGCCCCCTCCCAATTCTCTCTCTCTCTGTCTCCAATAAGAAAATAAACCAGTAATAGAATAATGATTGATTGTTGATGGTGATAAGTGTTACAAAGAAATACAAGAAAGGTAAAAGCCATTAGAGAATGCTGGGATGAAAGTTAATTTTATTTTTTGTTGGGTGGTTATATCTCATTTATGAGATGTTATTTGCACAAAGACCCAGGAAGTGAAGGAGGGTGTTATACAAATATTAAAGGAAAAGATTGCTCTAGGCAGAGCAAGTAAGTATATAGACTTTGTGTGAACAGCTGGTCTGTTACTTTTGAGGAAAAGCAAGGAGGCCAATGAGGAGTTCATAGTGGTGGAGAGAGGAAGAACGTATTGATGCATGACCTTCTAGTAGATTGAAACGCCTTCAGTTTTTATTTAATATGAAACGGGAAGATACCAAAAGATTTTCAACAGTAGAATAAAATCATCTGACTTGATTTTTAGGTAAAGTTGCTGTACCAAAATAAATTTGCAGGGAGAAAGGAGTGAAGTATGTGTGGAAGTGGGGTTATCAATCAAGTCAATAATTCAGGAACATATGATGGTGTTTATAGCATGCTGGGTGGTAATAGAAGTGGTGAGGTATGGTTTTTATTTTGTATATATTTTGATGGTGAATATTCTGGTGAACAGGATGGAATATGTGCAAGACAGACAATATCAACATTTATTTTAACTACACAAACAGAAGGGTGGAGTCTTCATTCCCTGATATGGAGAGAACTCTGAGTTCAAATGTTCTTTCTGATTAAATGGCATAGTGATGATGAGGATTTAGTCAGACAGTGAAAGAGAACAGTAAGAATAGTGTTAAGCGGTAAGACATTATAATACATTTGAACATCAAAAAACGTTGTGTTGGATCATCTGTTTAAGTGAGTAAATATATAAATAAAGCTTCCTGGGGTTCTGATAGAGATAAAGAAGACTACTATATGATCCAAAGGGGCACGTGCACCAAATGTTTATAGCAGCAATATCCACAATAGCCAAACTATGGAAAGAACCTAGATGTCCATCAACAAATGGAATATATATATATATATATATATTGGAATACTATTCAGCCATCTAAAGAAATGAAATCTTGCCATTTGCGATGACATGGATGGAACTAGAGGGTATTATGCTTAGCAAAATAAGTCAACCAGAGAAAGACGCAATCATATGATCTCCCTGATATGAGGAAATGGAAGTGCAATGTGGGGGGTTTGGGGGACAGGAAAAGAGTAAATGAAACAAGATGGGATCGGGAGGGAGACAAAGTATAAGAGACTCTTAATCTCACAAAACAAACTGAGAGTTGACAGGGGGGTGGGGAGGGTAGGGAGAGGGTGGTGGAGTTATGAACATTGAGGAGGGTATGTGCTGTGGTGAGTGCTGTGAAGTGTGTAAACCTGGCGAATCACAGACCTGTACCCCTGGGGCTAATAATACATTATATGTTAATTTAAAAAAAAGAAGAAGAAGAAGACTACTATAAATCAAATGCTATGTTTTTCAGCAAAGAGTGTGTAATCAGGCATATTTTGTTAAAGTATACAAGTAATATGATGGTCGAAAATTGGAATAACAGAAAACATAAAAATCAGAGATTTTAAAAAGAGATATGGGACAGTGTAGAGAATATAGTCAATGATATTATAATAGTGTTATATGGTGACAGATGGTGGCTATATTTGTAGTGATCATAGAATAATGTATGGAGATATTGAAAACCTGAAACCAATGTAACACTGAATATCAACTATACTCAAATAAAAGAATAGTAAATAAAAACATTTTAATTTAAAAAGATAAAAAGAGGGACAAGAATTTGAAAATTGAATTTCAAAAAGAGTAAAGATGAGGCTAAGACATACTCTGAACCTTGAGGAAAACACCATTTTGAACATTCTTCCCATTTTGAGAAAACTCAAATAAATCAATACCATAAAAGAACCCATTTTAACTGAGAGATGTAATGAATGTTCAAGAAATAATTTTATGACAGGATAATTCTTCCCTATGAAACATCATACAGAAACCAGGGGAAACACCTGGAAGCAAAATAAACTATACTGAAAATAAGAATTAGAAAAAGATAAATGATGAAAGATAAGAAAATTAGACCTGCGACAGAGACCTAGTGAAGAGAATTTTTAGATTGTGGTTTAATGTTTTTGAGGATAATCTAGAGTTCATAACTGCCTTGAGGCAGGCTGGTTGTAGGCAGTTTAGGCAGACCCCTAAGACAGGCCTACATTGGGCAGGTGGTGTTGGAGGAGGCCATTGGGCTGGACAAAGACAAATCCAACCATTTGACTAAAGTGTCTGTGAAGATGTTGAAGTCAGATGCAACAGAGAAAGACCTGTCAAACCTAATCTCAGAAATGGAGATGATGAAGATGATTGGACAGCACAAGGACACCATCAACCTGCTGGGTCCTGCACACAGGATGGTCCTTTGTACACTCTCATGGAATATGCCTCCAAAGACAACATACAGGAGTACCTGCAGGCTCAGAGGCCTCCTGACCTGGAGTACTGCTACAATATCAGCCACAATGCAGCAGAGCAACTCTCCACCAAGGACCTGGTATCCTGTGCCTATCAGGCAGCCTGAGGCATGGAGTACCTTGCCTCCAAGAAGTGCTTACACCAAGACCTTGCCACCAGTGAAGTGCTGGTGACAAAGGACAACATGATGAAGATCTCAGACTTCAGCCTTGCCGGAGATATCACCACATCTGTTACTATAAAAAGACAACCAACAGTGGACTGCCTGTGAAGTGGATGGCCCCTAAGGCCATGTTTGACCAGAACGACGTGCACCAGACTGACTTCTGGTCTTTTGGGGTGATCCTGTGCAAAATCTTCACTCTGGAAGCCTCCCATATCCTGGAGTGCCTGTGGAGGTGGTTTTCACGCTGCTGAAGGAGTCATTTGATGGATAAGCCAATAAGTGCACCAGAGAGTTATACACAATAATGAGGGGTGGCTGGCATGTGGTACCTTCAAGCTGTTGGTAGAAGACCTGGATCATACTGTGGCCTTGACATCCAACCAGGAGTACCCAGACCTGTCCTTGGCCCTGGAACAATACTGTCTATGCTTTCCAAATACCCAAAGCTCCACCTGCTCCTCAGAGAAGAATTCCACCTTCTCTCATGTGCCATTGCCCAGGGAGGCCTATCTGTTCTGACACCCAGCCCAGCCTGCCAATGGTGGACTCAAATGTCTAGTATCCCTATTACTCCTGTCCATATTCCGTCATAAGCTGTAACCCTTACCCCCCACCCTCCCTGCAAGACTCACTGCCTTCCCCTTTGTCCCTTTCCTACTGGAAGGAGCCAGCTGCCTACCTGAGGCCTTCACCCCTTGAAGTTCACCTCTCTTCCCCTTCCTCTTCCTCCTCCTTACAACCTGCTCAGGAATGAAAGGCACAGAGAGGCAGGTACTTGCTCGTGGCTACTTCCTTCCCTCCCATATGTTGGACCAAGACCCCTCCCTGGCATCTGGTACTGCCTGGACGTCGAGGGAGTGGGAGATGAGGCATGCCAGTGAAAGCTGTTGGAGCTTTCCGGTTTTGGTTTTGTCTGCTTAGCATAACATGTAAGACTGAGTTCTGGTGGCAGGGACCTAGTCCTTGGGGCTAGAGCACTAGCGAGGGGAGGTCAACTGCTCTGGGCCTTGGCTAAGAGCAACCCCTGCTCCAGAGATATGGTGCCAAGGGTTTATTAATTTTGATACTAATTTGCTTTGCTGACCCAATACCTGGTATCAAAAGATGGGAAGGCAAAGACTGGAAGCAGTGTTGTGACCATGGGTTCCAGCCCCAAACTATGAAGAAAACACAAAGTGTATAAATCTGAGTAAGTATATATTTACACACTTCTTTAAATGGGTTGTTATCAAAGATTTAATCAATGGGTAATATACTCCTCGCGGCTGGGAAGCATCAGTTGCCATATATTAAAAACAAAGAAAAGAGGTGTCTGGGTGGCTTCCTCCATAAGTGTCCCTTCTTTTCAGGTCATGATCCCAGGGTCCTGGGTGGAGACCCCCATCAGGCTCTCTGCTCAGTGGGAAACCTGCTTCTCTTTTTCCCTCTGCCCTGCTTATAGTTCCTCTTCCTGTCTCTCTGTCTGTCAAATAAATAAAATATTACAAAAAAGAGAAACAAACAAAATGTTTTTAAAAGTTCTTTTTTTTTTTTTAATTTTCTAGGGGTGCCTGGATGACTCAGTTGTTTAGGCAGATGTTTGCCATTGGCTGAGGTCATGATTCCAGTGTACAGGGATCCAGCCCTGCATGGGACCACTTGCACCACAAGGAGCTTGCTTCTTCATCACCCTTTGCACTTAATTACCCCCACTTGAGCGCTTCCTCTCTCTCTCTCTCACTCTCTCTCTCTCGCTGTCCATAAACAAAATAAAATCTTTTACTAAATAAATCAATCAATAAATAAATAAATTTCTAAACCTACTTTCAGTTTAGGTCCCTTAACAAAAATTGCTACTGATTCATTAAAAAAAAAAAGAAAACATAATTTAGAAAGATGCTTCCAGAGCTAAAAAGCTTTTTTTTTTTCCAGGATTAAATATAGAAGTGCTTTATAAAGTAAAAGAAAAAATATGCTACATTAACACTAATCACACTATAACTTTGGTGGTTATATCAAGATAATGAAAAGTGATTTTAAAGCAAATTTTATTATCAGACATAAAGATCAAGTCAAAATTACAGAAGAGTAAAAGGATGAATTCATCAGGGTGTATAATAATTCTCGACTTTTAATACTTAATAACAGATTTGGGGATATATAAGGAAAAACTAAGAACAATATCATAACTTCTACCTTAGAAGAGAAATGGAAAAAAATTTCAAAACCTTTATTTTAAGATTATATAGACTAATGGTCATCAAATTGGTAAGATATGTAAGACTTGAACAAAATTATCAACTAACTAGTTATGCTTGATATTACAGAACACTCCCAACAACCGCAGACTACATATATCTTAAGCCATGATTTTCTTTGCAAAGGTCAACATTGATAATGTTCTAGTCATACCTCCGTGTACCAGGAAAGAAGTAGCATATTTCTTGAAAGACACAACCATCAAAGCTCCATTGAGAAACCGTAAAGATGGAGAAGGGCTTTGCAAATTATATATCTGATAATGGACATCAACTCTGATTGTTTAAATAGGAATAAAAATAAAAAACCTTACTAATAATCAAACAGAGTATCCAATTTTACATGTGAAGAAAATTATTGAAGAGACATGTCACCAAAAGGATATGGATGGCTTATAAGCACATGACAAATTTCTCAACATTTAGACATTAAAGAAATACAAATTAAAATCATAATGAGACATCTATTAGAATGGCTAAAATTATAAAGGCTAATTGTACTTCGTCTGAGCTAGATTGAGAAGCAACAAAAAATCTAAACTGTTGTGGGCATGTATCATGATACCACCACTTTGGAAAATAGTTTGAAAATTTTTTTAAATGCAAAATATGTTGCAGTTACACGAATAGCCATTTTACTTCTAGGCATTTAACCAAGAAAAACAAACCCTATGTTCGTACAAGGACTTGTATATGAATTTCATAGCAGCTTTATTTTTAAGAATTGAAAACAGTGGAAATGTTCATCAATGTCCATCAATAGAGCAAAGACAAATTATGATCTATTCATTAAAGAGATTACTATTCAACATCAAAATGAACTATTAACAATTGGAGATTCTCAAAGTAATGGTGCTGAGAAAAGAAAAGCCAGGCAATGAATAGTATATACTGTGTGATTCCATGACTATAAAAAATCTAGAAAATACAAATTTATATATAGTCAAAGTCATCAAATATATTGGTGTGATTTTAGTGCCTTCTTCTGTGCTCCCAGAGCTTCCTACACTTGGATCTCCGAGCATTTGTTACACCATGTGAAAATATGAACTCTTTTTCTTTATTCTGTCTTACTAGAATAAGAATCCTTGAAATTTTATGGACATTTGAACTCTCAGTTATTAGCAGAAATTCTATCACACAGTAAGTTTCCAAATATAAAAGCCAAAGTTTTACAATGACTTCTAAGCTTTTACATGATCTAGCCACTCATTTAACCTCTGTGACCTCTTTCCCTGCTACTCTTCAGTCCCTCACAGTGGCCTCCTTGCTATTCCTCAGATATGCCAGGCACAATCCAACCTTATGGCCTTCAAGATAGCCAATTGCTTTGTCTGGAGTGACCTTATTGCTGATAGTTCTGGGCAAATGCATCACCTTTCCATACCTTTGTTCAATTGTTAGCTTCATTGTAACTACCCTGATCTTCCTATTAAAATTTTTAACTCCCCATCCCCTGCCTAGCAACCTTGATTTTTCTCACCCTGATTTAATTTTCCTTTTTCACCATTGTACTCATCATTTTCGAATGCACTATGCAATTTTTATTAAAGTTTATAGCTTTAATTGTCTAACCCATTAAAATAAAAGTTCTACAAAGCCAAGTATTTCATTTACCAGTGTAGTCTGAAGTAATATCTGCCATATAATAGACAGTAGACAACTGGTAAATTTCAGAATAAATTAATGTTGAGAGTATACTGAATTTCATAAGTCTTTTCAATATTTTTTTTCCAAAAATAAACTATGTAAAACATACATTAAATTTACTTTCAAAATATTTTATAGCATATAATGGACAAAATAAGACAAAATAAGACAAACAAAAAACCAAAATAAGACAAAAGCCTTAAAGAAACAGTCATATAAATAACCATTTCAAACCTACTTAAAAATTGTATAATACCACACTTCTAGATCCTCTCTGAATGCTCTAAAATAACCCTTCAAAAGAAATACATTTTTAAAAATAACAGATTTTTTGGCCATTAATTTAATAAAATAAAAGATTCATTCATCTCTGTAGATCATAATAAATGTTTTAAAAACATGAAATTATAACTCTGAAGTGTGCTAAAATGAAACCACCTGCTAAGGGTGAGAGAACAAAAATAAACATCATTTTTCCAAATAAGAGGAATTTATTACCTTTGAATCAAAGCATGTGGATTTGTTCAAACAGGCAATAAAGGAATATGGAAACACAAACCATAGAAAGTCATATTTTAGATTTCTAAAAGACTTCATACTGAAGAGTATACATTTTTTAAATGCTACATAATGACAAGATGACAGGTTGTGACAAATAGCATTTTAAAAGCTCTACTCATAATGGAACGGAAGGTGTCATTTCCCTATAATTTTATATATGTCATTAATTTACTATATCTGGATACAACACATTACCAAACAGATGTTCATCAAAGACTAAATCATTTTTAATGGAACATAATAATTTGAACCTACATCTATTAATCATTTTTTTAATCTAACATTTATAGCCTCGCTAAAAAATTTATCAGTTGTCGACAAAATTAAAAAAAAAATAGGATAAAAAGTCATGTTTGGAAAAGTAGATTTTCTTTTAAATTTGCATTTAAATGAAAATATTTGCGGATATTTTTAAAACTTTAAATGTAATTTTATATATATCTGACCTATCACATGATATAAAATTTTTGGATTAAATATGACATATTTTTTTGATCTTGGTTGAAGGTATTAATAAAGAGCAACTGTTTGTATTATTTGTATTGTGATATCTTAGTTAATAAACATGAATAACTGGTATAAAATATGTTTTTTTAAAAATTTTTTTTTATTTACTTGACAGAGATCACAGAAAAGCAGAAAGGCAGGCAGAGAGAGAGGAATGGAAGCAGGCTCCCTGCTGAGAAGAGAGCCCACTGTGGGACTCCATCCCAGGAACCTGGAATCATAACCTGAGTCGAAGGCAGAGATTTGAACCCACTGATCCACCCAGGCACCCTAAAATAAGTTTTTTTTTATATATAGAATTATAGTTCTTGCCAAAATATGGAACTAGCTGGAACTGAATGCCTCCTTCAAAGTCAGCTCTGGAGAAATTAGGCAAGTGTAATATGGAACTATTTCGGATATGAACCAAAAACAAAGAAATGGTGATAAATTCCTTAAAAGACTCAAGTGGCTCTTGACCGGTATGTTTCAAGCTCTATTCCTGGTTTGAGGACAGGTTTTAATAGGCCTGCCACTGTAGAAATCAGCTGGATGTTTAGAGGCTATCAGAACTGTACAAAAACCTTGAAGGGGTAAAGACTTGAAAATTCTTTAGAGAGATTAGCTCCCTAAGGCATTATTCATCCAAACATTTTCCTCCAAACAATTAAGGCTGATGGATGAGGGGCACCTGAGGGGCTCTCTCATCACGTGGGTGGTGGGTTAAGCCTCTGCCTTCATCTCAAGTCATGGTCTCTGGGTCCTGGGATCCAGCCCCACATCGGGCTATGCTCAAAAGGAAGACTGCTTCCCTCCCTGCTTGCCTGCCTCTCTGCTTACTTGTGATCTCTCTCTCTCTCTCTCTCTCTCTCTCTCTGTGTCCAATAAATAAATATAATCTTTAAAAAAAGGCTGATGGATCCTAAATTATGAAAACTGCTCCCTCCAAATGATGCTTCTTCATAAGCATTTAAGAAATTAAAATTGCAAGAATTTAAAATTGAAACTTGATCATAGGATTTATGTTACAGAATAACATCAAGTGAAGGCAGTTATTATTAGATCTGAAGTATTTGTGATTCTGAATTCTTGGCCTCATTAGTAAATTTATTTTTAAATTCTCCCATGGAGTGGTGATTGGCCTTCAGTCTTTCATTGATGTACATCATTGGGTCAAATGAGATGTGTGTGCCCAGAACTATATATACTCTTCTTTGTATTTCACTGGAGATGGCATTTCTGAGTTTTGTTCAATTGAATTTGGACAGATGTTTTAATAGTCACTTCTAGAGTTGGCCCTGGAGAATATCTTCCTTTTTTTTTTTCTCCTCCCGATTCTCTGAAAAACCCTGACTAATTCACATTATCACAGTGATATCACAATTCAAGTTTTTCCAAACACTATAGCTGCAAAATAGAAGGAAGCTACTCAGAATGTAATGCTAATGTGAATGATTGAGAAAGAAAACATTATTATAATTTAGCTACCAGGTTTCAATGTATTTTATTGTTGCTTAGAAAATCTTAGCATACCCAGACTTTACAGAGATTTGATGATCCTAAGAGGAGCTGAACTCAGGAACCAAAATAACTATGCACATAAAAAGTACAATTACTTACCTAAAAAAGATGATGTGGTTAACTTTATATGGCAATCCAAGTGTTATTGGAACAGGAATTTAAAAAATAGCTTAGGGGCGCCTAGGTGGCTCAGTGGAATAAGCCACTGCCTTCGGTTCAAGTCATGATCTCAGGGTCCTGGGATCAAGCCCCACATCAGGCTTTCTCCTCAGCAGGTAGCCTGCTTCCCTTCCTCTCTCTCTGACCGCCTCTCTGCCTACTTGTGATTTCTCACTGTCAAATATATAAATAAAATATTTTTAAAAATAGCTTATAACTATATGATAAAATAATGATATACATATACAAAGAAAAGAAAGATACTATACTGTGAATATAAATTAAGTGAAAATTGTTGAAATAAAGAATACAATAAATGGAGACTAAGATGAATATAGCTGTAAAATGAATAAGTGAGTTGGGAAAAACAAACAAACAAACAAACAAATTAATGACTTCTGCCCAAATGCAGCAGAAGAGAAAAAAAAAAGAAAATATTTAAATAAGTACTGAGATAAATTTTGGAGAATTAAAGAAAGATAAAAGATACCAGACTTAAAATGATGCCAAACATGAGAAATCAGAAAGAAAACAAACCAAAAACCACACACGCAAAAAACCACTCATATAGGGCGCCTGGGTGGCTCAGTGGGTTAAGCCGCTGCCTTCGGCTCAGGTCCTGATCAGGGTCCTGGGATCGAGTCCCACATGGGGTTCTCTGCTCGGCGGGGAGCCTGCTTCCTCCTCTCTCTCTCTCTACCTGCCTCTCCAACTACAATAAATAAATAAATTCTTTAAAAAAACACTCATATATATTATGGTGAGTTTTAAGAATATCAAAAACAGAGAAGAGCATAAATGATGCCCAAGAGAAGAACAGATCACCTAAAATGTACAAGAATAATACTGACAGCAGCATTCTCAATAGTAATAGCATATAAAGGAGACAGCTGGGTGTTTGTATAGATGGAAAAGGTATTTGAAACTAGATATTATACATCAAGCCAAATTCTTGATTAAATTTGAGAGCACAGTAAAAATACAATGAAGCATGTTAGGTCTTAGAACATTTATCACACAGAGACACACATTTTAGAAAACTTCCTTGGAGGACAGCTCAATTTAGATAGAGAAAACAGAATTATGTACTCAAAGGCACATTTTGAAGGAAGGATTGAATATAGTCTGCACTGCAAATATTCTTTAATCGTATGTTCTGAATTTCC
The DNA here is from genome assembly GCF_964662115.1 of Mustela nivalis. Taxonomy (NCBI): domain Eukaryota; kingdom Metazoa; phylum Chordata; class Mammalia; order Carnivora; family Mustelidae; genus Mustela; species Mustela nivalis. Next base: position 56,444 of record NW_028134939.1, on the reverse strand, counting down.
TAAATTTAAGAAGTATTTGTTCAAATATTTATCTTTAAATAAACCCTAGGAGACTTTTTCTTGGATTCTGGAAAATCAGTCCATTTGGATACAAATCTTTTTGTCACTGATGGAAATTTTGATAGCCCTTAACTGTGGAATGTCTAATGTATTGTTACAGCAATTGTGATTTGCCAATACATGGGTGATGTGTGTGTGCTGTGCATGTTTATTTTTATTTTTGATGGTTTTACTCTTCTATGAGATTTTTATGTAGACATAATTTTAATAAATTATGATTTGTTGAAATTTATCTGAGGTTATATATAATAAAATGAAATTTGTGTGGACTGAAGAAGTGCATCTCCATTTTTTTTTTTAAGAGTAGACTGGTCTTTAAAAATTGTCCAAAGAAGTACATTATATTCATTATTAAATTTGATAATATACAATAAAGTATTTATGGTCATATGGAACCATATAAAATTCTGCTATTAATTCATATTAATAATTACCATAAGAGGAAAAAGGGATATTTTTCAAAATGAAAATTAGTGTATTTTTCAAAATATGATATAGTGTTATTCACTGAACAGAGGGAACAAATGTCAAAGTTTAACACAGTTTACAGAATGTTTTTTTTTTTTTTTCAGCGAAGCAAGCTTTATTTCTGCTTAGCTATTGGGATCTCTCTCTCCCCCGCCCGTGCAGGTCTATATGTACCAAGGTTGCACAACCAATCACTCGCAGCCACATAGATACAAAATCCTAAGTCCCGCCTACTGGCTCGCATCCAGCCGCCATCTTAATGGCATGTTTACTTTCGGGCACCGAAAATTCATGGGGCACCCGGGGCCCCCCGCGGGCCCAACCGGAGCAGCTCCGCACCGTCGCCACCCGGCGGTGGCGACGACAGCTTGAGGCAATGGCGGCCGAGGCAACGAGTGGGCACGGCGGAGCACAGAAGCATCACCGCGCATGTGCTACAAGCCGCTGGGGCACCGACATCTCCCCCTTTTCTTTTATATTAGGCATGCAAGGCAGGAGATCGTGCCTGTCTTAGGTTGTCAGCTGCCATGAACATGCATACCCGTCATCGGATAATTCCCCCTGGTTGGAGAACTCCTGGCTTAGGATGCTATGTGGTTGCAGCCAATCTTACCCGTCATTGACTACCGATCTAGCGCTGCCAGCCAGATTTGGGGAAATGTACCAGATTCCAGTGCCATGCAAGCTTGTACTAGCGCCAACTGTTGCCTACATTGTTGTTTACGTAATGATGCAAAACAGCGGAAAATAAGGATTTACAACAGATACCCAATCCCGTAATGGAGCTATGTCAATCTTATCTGCTTAACTCTTTCGACAGATTAGCAGCAATAGAAAGGTCATTATAGGCCATGGAGGTTATGCAAAGTCCAGAAAGTGATTGTCCGGTCGTCAATAATTTCTGGAGAATGTCCACTTGTTACAGATGTGGTGAGAGCTACAGCCGCTGCCGTTGTTGCAGCTGCAGAGGCTGCTACAGTCGCAATAATGTCTGCAGTGATCCCAAAGTCTCTTTTATGTCTTGAGAGCAATACAGGCGAATTGTTAGGATTTACAGAAACGGGCATGGGAATGAAAGTAGGTATACAGGAGGGAGGATGGCGGACTCCTTCGTCAGTGGCATGGGGAACGGCCAGGCTTTCACTATTGCCCATTGGTTCATCTGTTGAAGGGATGCTGGTGTCGCCAGGATCGCTATCAGGCCGAGCATCAGAACGGGGCGGGCCATGTTGATCGATTCTTCTAATCAGTCGCTCCGGGACCCAGATAGGCACTTGGGCATCCTGTGGAAAAAGACAAACAGAATCTCGGTGCCATCTTAGGACCGGGTCAGGGCCTCGCCATTGGCCTGTGAGTATATCCTTCCACTTTGCCTGGGCTAGAGTGCATTCGGTAACCGCCGCATGCCTGTCCACTGCAGATGTACCATTATGGTCCAAAGACAAAAAATTTAAAATGTAAAGGGTGAGAGATGTAAGATCACGGGGTGACTTATAGTCATCCCCTATTCCCCCTTTTCTTATTTTTTGTAAGCATTGTTTGAAGGTGCCATTGGTGCGTTCAATTATTCCTTGTGGATTGTAAGGTATACCTGTAGTATGGACTATACCAAATTGACTTAGGAATTGATGGATAGATTTTGATGTATATGCAGGTCCATTATCTGTCTTTATTTGTTTTGGGATACCCAAATCTATGAAGCATCGTAGGCAGTGTGTGATGACTTGTTTTGAATTCTCCCCCGTGAGGGGAGTAGCCATTATGATACCCGAATAAGTGTCCACTGGTATATGTACGTACTTTTGTTGCCCGAATTCAGGTACATGTGTGACATCCATTTGCCATAGGTGATTAGGTTGAAGGCCTTTGGGATTTACCCCTAAGGAAGGCTGAGGGAGTAATGTGGCACAATATCCACAGGTCCTTACTATATCTCTTGCCTGTTCTTTGGTGATATGGAATCTATATCTTAAGGTATTAGAATTCACATGTCATTTGCTATGGAACAGTTTTGCCTGTTCTAAGGTAGGGCAAATAAGTTGGAAACGACTATTGTGGTCTGCTAGAACATTGCCCTCGGATAATGGTCCTGGTAGGCTCATATGGGCTCTGATGTGATCTATAAAAAATGGTGCAGTGCGCAGTTGCACAACCTCTTGTAGTTGCCTTAAGATCCATGGAATAGGTGAATCACTTAAGGAGAGGATGGTTGTTTCAATATTTTTTGTTGCATTTACCACGTATTGACTATCAGAAATAATATTTAGGGGAGAGTCTGAAAATCTTTGGAGCACTACTAGTAGCTCTACTTGTTGAGCCGACCTGTCAGGAAGTATGACTGGGTTCATGATTCCATTTATGATATAAGCTCCTGTGCCCTCTTTACTTCCCTCTGTAAAGGCAGTAGAGGCTTCTTTTAGTGGTGTCGATCTACTAATTTTTGGTAGTATGAATTCAATACCCTTTGTGAATTCTGTAAGTGGGTGTGAAGGATAATGATTATCAAATTCTATTGAGTAAGAGGTGGTCAGTATCGCCCAATGATCTAGGGTAGCACATAGTAGGCGAATCTGTTCCTTAGTATACGGCACGATGCAATTGTCAGGTATGATTCCAAGAGTAGAAATACAAACAGTGATCAATTTGTTAGCTAGCATGGCTACTGCAACTGGATATGTTGTGATTATCTGAGGAAGAGTGTTTGGGAGGTACAGCCATTGTAAGGGCCCACCTTGCCATAGCACTCCAGTAGGTGAAGAAGGGGATGGAATCACTATGGCTTGGACTATCTGGTTAGGATCACATCTATCTGCTGAAGTCAAGGCAAGCCTGTCCTCCACAATTTTCAAAGCCTGTTTCGCCTCCAGAGTAAGGCTCCTAGGAGAGTCTAGACGGGCATCACCCTTCAGAATATCAAACAATGGTTGTAATTCTCCTGTAGTTATTTTCAGGTAGGGTCGGATCCAATTTATGTCCCCCAATAACTTTTGGAAATCATTGAGTGTTTGTAATTTGTCAGTTCTAATGGAGGCTTTTGAAGGTTTTACCATAGTATTGCATAGTTTCATGCCTAAATAGTCTTTGATGTTGGAAGCCTGTATCTTTTCGGGGGATATAATTAACCCCCATGAATTTAGCTCCTTTGGTAACATTACTAAGGCTTCCAAAACAGTAGTAGAGTCAGATCCACACAACAATATATCATCCATGTAATGGTAACACATTAAATCAGGATAAGTCTCTCTAATAGGCTGTATGGCTTTAGAAACATATAATTGACACATAGTGGGACTATTAGCCATGCCCTGAGGGAGGACAGTCCACTCATATCTTTGGTTAGATGCTGCATGATTAAAAGAAGGTAGGATAAAGGCAAATTTAATTGTATCCTCAGTATGCAGAGGGATAGAGAAAAAGCAATCTTTTATGTCAACCACTATTGATGGCCAGTTTCTCAGTAAGGTGGTTATCATGGGTAATCCCAACTGTATTGGCCCCATGTTCTGCATTTGCCTATTAATTTCTCTAAGATCATGTAAAAATCTCCATTTACCAGATTTCTTTTTAATAATAAAGATAGGTGTATTCCAAGGTGAGGTAGAAGGGTTCATATGGCCCGCCTTTAACTGTTCCTGTACCAGGGCTTTAGCAGCTGATAGTTTTTCGTTAGTAAGGGGCCACTGAGGCACCCAGCAGGGCGTATCTGTCTTCCACATTATTTTCATTGCCTCAGTGGCCCTTACCGAAAACCCAGGCCTTGCCCCTTATATTCTGAGGTGAAAGGGATGGTGTCTATTTTACCTTGCTCCTGTTTCCCTAACCCTTCTCCTGGTATGTATCCCATTTTTTGCATCATAGCTATTGATCGGGGGCTGTATATAGTTTCAGTTGTGAGGCGGACGCTCATCTGTTCCAAAACGTCTCGTCCCCAGAGGGAAATAGGAATATTGCAGACATAGGGCTGAAAAGTTCCCCTATGCCCTTCGACATCCTCCCACTCAAGGGTAGCTGCGCTTTGATCAGGACTTTGAGTGATTCCTAAACCCCTGAGTGTTTGTTTTGCTTGTGTTAGGGGCCATCTCAGAGGCCACTCTTGTTGGCTGATGATGCTCTTATCGGCGCCCGTATCCAGTAACCCTAAAAATTTCCTTCCTAGCACCTTGAGGGTAATTATGGGCCTATCAGTCATATCCAGGGTCAGGCATGTTAGGTCAACTCCCGTAGACCCCAAACCTCTTGTACCTTTTTCTTTTCCGTTACTGGGAAAGGCTTCATGATGGCTAGGGAGTATGAGAAGTTGAGCTATCTGATCTCCTGGGCTAATTGCAGTAACTCCCCTTGGTGAAGACACCAGTATCTTGATCTCTCCCTCATAATCGGAATCTATTACCCCAGGGTGAACTATCAGACCTTTGAGTTAAGTGGAGCTTCAGCCAAGTAATAAACCTACAGTACCATGAGGAGGGCCCCCTCTTAGATCGGAGGCCAATGCTTGAATGCCATTCTCCGGAGTTAGGAACATTTGGGCAGCTGCTCTGATATCGAGCCTTGCTGATCCAGAGGTTGTGCGCCTTTCTCTGAGGGAGGATACCATGTCCTGGGCATTTGCGTTAGTGCCCCATAAATTTGTGTTGGGCCCCGGGGTGCGGGGCCCTGCTTCCTGTTTTTTGAGTAATTGGATTGAATCCAGTTATTCGGTGGCAGGGGATTTCCTTGAGTATCTTTCTGGGACCTACATTCATTAACCCAATGATTCCCTTTACGGCAACGAGGGCACAACCCAGGTGCGGGGAACAAATGTCAAAGTTTAACACAGTTTACAGAATGTTTTAACATAAATTGAAATTTAAATCTGACCAAATTTCACAGTTCTAAGTAAAATGATAGCATTTTAAATCCTTGAAAAGTGGTAAGTGACCCAAAACATTGCTTAGAAAAACAAATTTAACACTACACTAGTCTGAGATGGTTAAGTTATGGTACAACTTGCCATTGTGTATCATCAAATGGTATATTTTTTTCTTTTGGTCTTGTCATTATATTTTATTTTAGCCATTCTGATAAGTATGTAGTGATATCTCAGTGTCATTTTAATTGCATTTCCTTGATGTCTAATTATGTCAAATTATATTATTTTGATGTTTAATGTTCTGAGCTTTCTCAGTTCAAGACCATGAAGCCACTTAGGAAAAATACAGTTGCAGATGCACTCATAGACCAACTCTTATTTAGAAATAAGAACAAACATTACTACCCATTCCAACAAAAAATAGATTTGTTATGCAGTAGGGATTTTATAAATTACCTGACACAAGTTATATAGTAAGAAGAAATGGGACAGGTGGCTTCTTGCAGCTATATACAACATCAATTGAATTTCAATTTTCAGTATAATTTTTCCAAGGTATACACAGAATATATATTTAATGTAAATTGTGAACATTTTAAACTCTGTATATGGAAATTAATCAATTTTAAGTTTATACCAATCAAAATTAACGGAAGTTTATTTTAAATTAGTTAGCTTTCTCTATATTGCTAGACAGAATAATCAAGAATTGGTAAGAAAAAAATAATCTCTGTAAAATTACTGGGGGTGCATTATAAAGTGTTCGGTAAACGATCAAACTCACAATTTGGATTGAATGGCAAGTGACTTAAAATCTGGAACTCATTGTCAATTTTTTTTTCTTCATTGTGTCTTAAATGTGGAACAACAATGAGGTATTTCAAAGAGGTGAACCACAGATAAATTTCTCTAAGGGTATGATGAGGGTTACTCAAAAAGGAACTTGACAAGGCTTTTAAAGATATCGACAATCATTATAACATAACGTGACTGATTGTTACCGTGCTCTTAACTGGGCAAACAATTGTTGGCTTCCAAGAAAGACTAACATAGTTGAGATTGTTGTAGCTGCCTTCTAGCACAGGGTCTCATGAAACAGGGATTCTAGCCACTGGCTGTGCAAGGCATGAGGCCTGTTAGTGATTCTATTTTTTCCTCTGCAGAATGGGTCTTTCTATATTCCAGGTCCTTTCTACCCCAATAAATAATGCGGCGATTCTCTCAGTCAGTTATACTTTTGGTTTAAACAGCCAACTGTCTCTTAAAAGGGACTTTTGTTTAAAGTCCTTTAAAAAAAAAGTTCTTTCAAAAAATCTTTTTTTTTTTATTTTATATTTTAATCCCATATGTTTACCCTGATCCTGGAACTTTGTCATTTTGACCTTCTCTGCTGATTAAAATATTCTCTCCAAAATGTCAGTTATTTGCAGGTACTTGCACTGTAGACATTCTTTACATATTTTTTAAAAAATCCATTCAGGATTCTTAGTGAAAATCACGGGAACCATTTGCTATTCATCGAACAGTTACTGTCTCCACTATGTGACAGGGTTTCAGAGAACGTGAGCTCAAAAGAGATGTAACCTTTTTTCCACATTCTGCTACCATGTTCATTTCTATGTTACTCAGTGGAGCCTTCTTTGTAGAAACATATTATCCAATCTTTTATAAAGCTGAATATAAATTCTGTCCCTTCATTCCCCACAAAGCTTAAAAAGCCAAGCAAATTTTGTTCCATTTTTTAAGTACCCATAGATGGCACTTTTTTAATGTTGCATTTTTGAGTTTTCATCACTCTTTATGTACTTCTACTTCACAGATAAACAATTGCTAATGACAATGTGAACTTCCTACAAATGTGCAATCAAAATCCCTAGGTACACATTACTGAAGTTCTTCGTTCCCTTTAAACATTATTTCTCTCTTGATATGCATTCTTGTTTTGTATTATATTGCATTATAAAGTTTTTTTTAACAGACTGCATTTTTTAGAGTCGTTTGGTGATCAAAGTAAAATTCCCTTTCCCCACATACACACAGCCTTCCCCATTATCAACATCCTGTACCACGGTGATAATTTTTCACGCTCACTGACACATTATTATTACCCCAAAGTCCACAGTTTACATTAGAGTTCACTCTTGGTGGGTCACCAGGGTGGCTCAGTGGGTTAAGGCTTCTGCCTTCGGCTCAGGTCATAATCTCATGGTACTGGGATCGAACCCCAGACCAGACTCTCTGCTTGGCAGGGAGCCTGCTTTCCCCCAGCCCCTGCTTTCCCTGCCTGCCTCTCTGCCTGCTATGTTGCATGACAAATAGATAAATAAAATCTAAAAAAATCTTTTCTCATAGAGTTTACTCTTGGTATAGTATCTTATGCATTTTGACAACTGTGTAGCGATATATATCTAAAATATCATACATATCATACAGAACATTTTCACTGGCCTAACAATCCTCTGTGCTCTGCCTGTTCATCCTCCTCCTCTCCTAACTGCTACAAACTGCTGACCTTTATACCATTTGCATAGTTCTGCCTTTTCTAGAAGGTCATATAGTTGGAACCTTGCAACATGAAGCTTTTTCAAATTGACTTCTTTCACTTATTATGACGAATTTTAAGTTTGTTTCATGTATTTTCATTGATTGGTAGCCATTTCTCTTTATTGCTGAATCATATCCCATTGTTTCAATGGACCACAGTTTATCTATCCATTCTCCTCCTGAAGGACATCTTGGTTACTTACAACTCTTGGCACTTATGGGTAAAGCTGTTACAAACACAGGTTTATATGCAGGATTCTGTGTACACAAAGTTTTTGCTCTTTTGGGTGAGTACCAAGGAGCACGATTGCAGGATCATATGGTAAGAATATGTATAGTTTTGTAAGAAACTGCCCAACTGTCTTCCAAAGTGGTAGCACCATTTTGGTGTTCTCACGAGAATGAATGAGAGTTTCTCTTGTTCCTCATTGTCAAAAGCATTTTATGTTGTCAGGATTTTGGATTTTAGCCATTCTAATAGATGTGTAGTGATATATTATTGTTTTATTTATATTTAAAAAGATATTATTTATTTATTTGACAGAGCGAGAGATGACAAGAAGACGGAGAGGCAGTCAGAGAGAGAGAGAGAAAGGGAAGCAGGCTTCTGCTGAGCAGAGAGCCCAACGTGGACCTCGATCCCAGGACCCTGAGATCATGACCTGAGCTTAAGGCAGCGGCTCAACCCACTGAGCCATCGAGGCGCCCCTCTTTGTTCTTTTAATTTACAATTAGACATGCTGTGGATCATCACAGCATCTTTTCCTATCATTATTGCCATCTATATATCTTCTTCAGTGAGGTGTCTGTTCCAGTCCTTGCCAATTTTTCAATCAGGTTCTTCATTTTCTTTTGTTTGAGTTAATAAATAAATAAATACATAATAATAAATAAATAAATAATAAATAAATGAATGAATTTATTATATATGTTATATATGTTATATATAGTATACTATATATATTATTATATATTAAATAATAATTTATTAAAAATAAATTTATTAACGAGGTCAGGAATTCAGAATCACAAATAATTCAGATCTAATAATAACTGCCTTCACTTGACGTTATTCTATAAGATAAATACTAAAATCAAGTTTCAATTTTAAATTCTTACAATTTTAATTTCTTAAATGCTTATGAAGAAGCATCATTTGGAAAGATCAGTTTTCATAATTTATCATCCATCAGCCTTTTTTAAAAGATTTTATTTATTTATTGGACACAGAACGAGAGAGAGAGAGAGAGAGATCACAAGTAAGCAGAGAAGCAGGCAAGCAGGGAGGGAAGGAGTCTTCCTTTTGAGCAGAGCCCGATGTGGGGCTGGATCCCAGGACCCAGAGACCATGACTTGAGATGAAGGCAGAGGCTTAACCCACCACCCACGTGATGAGAGAGCCCCTCAGGTGCCCCTCATCCATCAGCCTTAATTGTTTGGATGAATAATGCCTTAGGGAGCTAATCTCTCTAAAGAATTTTCAAGTCTTTACCCCTTCAAGGTTTTTGTACAGTTCTGATAGCCTCTAAACATCCAGCTGATTTCTACAGTGGCAGGCCTATTAAAACCTGTCCTCAAACCAGGAATAGAGCTTGAAACATACCAGTCAAGAGCCACTTTGAGTCTTTTAAGGAATTTATCACCATTTCTTTGTTTTTGGTTCATATCCGAAATAGTTCCATATTACACTTGCCTAATTTCTCCAGAGCTGACTTTGAAGGAGGCATTCAGTTCCAGCTAGTTCCATATTTTGGCAAGAACTATAATTCTATATATAAAAAAAAACTTATTTTAGGGTGCCTGGGTGGATCAGTGAGTTCAAATCTCTGCCTTCGATTCAGGTTATGATTCCAGGTTCCTGGGATGGAGTCCCACAGTGGGCTCTCTTCTCAGCAGGGAGCCTGCTTCCATTCCTCTCTCTCTGCCTGCCACTCTGCCTTCCTGTGATCTCTTTCAAATAAATAAATAAAATTTTTAAAAAACATATTTTATACCAGTTATTCATGTTTATTAACTAAGATATCACAATACAAATAATACAAACAGTTGCTCTTTATTAATACCTTCAACCAAGATCAAAAAAATATGTCATATTTAATCCAAAAATTTTATATCATGTGATAGGTCAGATATATATAAAATTACATTAAAGTTTTAAAAATATCCGCAAATATTTTCATTTAAATGCAAATTTCAAAGAAAATCTACTTTTCCAAACATGACTTTTTATCCTATTTTTTTTAATTTTGTCAACAACTGATAAATTTTTTAAAGAGACTATAAATGTTAGATTAAAAAAATGATTAATAGATGTAGGTTCAAATTATTATGTTCCATTAAAAATGATTTAGTTTTTGATGAACATCTCTTTGGTAATATGTTGTGTCCAGATACAGTAAATTAGTGGCATATATAAAATTATAGGGAAATGACACCTTCCGTTCCATTATGAGTAGAGCTTTTTAAATGCTATTTGTCACAACCTGTCTTCTTGTCATTATGTAGCATTATGTAGCATTTAAAAAATGTATACTCTTCAGTATGAAGTCTTTTAGAAATCTAAAATATGACTTTCTATGGTTTGTGTTTCCATATTCCTTTATTGCCAGTTTGAACAAATCCACATGCTTTGATTCAAAGGTAATAAATTCCTCTTATTTGGAAAAATGATGTTTATTTTTGTTCTCTCACCCTGAGCAGGTGGTTTTATTTTAGCACACTTCAGAGTTATAATTTCATGCTTATTAAAAACATTTATTATGATCTACATAGATGAATGAAACTTTTATTTTATTAAATTATTTGCCAAAAAATCTGTAATTTTTTAAAAATGTATTTCCTTTGAAGGGTTATTTTAGAGCATTCAGAGAGGATCTAGGAGTGTGGTATTATGCAATTTTTAAGTAGGTATGAAATGGTTATTTATATGATTGTTTCTTTAAGGCTTATGTATATTGTCCATTATATGCTATAAAATATTTTGAAAGTAAATTTAAGTTATGTTTTTCATAGTTTATTTTTTGGAAAAAAATATTGAAATGACTTATGAAATTCAGTATACTCTCAACATTAATTTTTTTTTAATGTACCAATTGTCTACTGAACCTATTATATGGCAGATATTACTTCAGGCTACCCTGGTAAATGAAATACTTGGCTTTGTAGAACTTTTATTTTAAAGGGTGAGACAATTAAAAGCTATAAACCTTAATAAAAATTGCATAGTGCATTCGAAAATGATGAGTACAATGGGGAAAAAGAAAAATTAGATCAGGGTGAGAAAAATCAAGGTTGCTAGGCAGGGGATGGAGAGTTAAGAATTTTAATAGGAAGATCAGGGTAGTTAAAATGAAGCTGACAATTGAACAAAGGTATGGAAAGGTGATGCAATTGCCCAGAACTATCAGCAATAAGGTCACTCCAGACAAAGGAATTGGCTATCTTGAAGGCCATAAGGTTGGATCGTGCCTGGCATATCTGAGGAATAGCAAGGAGGCCACTGTGAGGGACTGAAGAGTAGCAGGGAAAGAAGTCACAGAGGTTAAATGAGTGGCTAGATCATGTAAAAGCTTAGAAGTCATTGTAAAACTCTGGCTTTTATATTTGGAAATTTACTGTGTGATAGAATTTCTGCTAATAACTGAGAGTTCAAATGTCCATAAAATTTCAAGGATTCTTATTCTAGTAAGACAGAATAAAGAAAAAGAGTTCATATTTTCACATGGTGAACAAGTGCTCGGAGATCCGAGTGTAGGAAGCTATGGGAGCATAGAAGAAGGCAGTAAAATCACACCAATATATTTGATGACTGTGACTATATATAAATTTGTATTTTCTAGATTTTTTTATAGTCATGGAATCACAGAGTATATACTATTCATTGCCTGGCTTTTCTTTTCTCAGCATCATTACTTTGAGAAACTCCAATTGTTAATAGTTCATTTTGATGTTGAAGAGTAATCTCTTTAATGAATAGATCATAATTTGTCTTTGCTCTCTTGATGGACATTGATGAACATTTCCAGTTTTCAATTCTTAAAAATAAAGCTGCTATGATATTCATATAAAAGTCCTTGTATGAACATAAGGTTTGTTTCTCTTGGTTAAATGCCTAGAAGTAAAATGACTATTCGTGTAACTGCAACATATTTTGCATTTAAAAAAATTTTCAAACTATTTTTCAAAGTGGGGGTATCATGATATATGCCAACAACAGTTTAGATTTTTGTTGCTTCTCAAACTAGCTCAGACGAAGTACAATTAGACTTTATAATTTTAGCTATTCTAATAGATATGTAAGCATGTTTCATTATGATTTTAATTTGTATTTCTTTAAAGTCTAAATGTTGAGAAATTTGTCATGTGCTTATAAGCCATCCATATCCTTTTGGTGACATGTCTCTTCAATAATTTTCTTCACATGTAAAATTGGATACTCTGTTTGATTATTAGTAAGGTTTTTTATTTTTATTCGTATTTTAACAATCAGAGTTGATGTCCATTATCAGATATATAATTTGCAAAGCCCTTCTCCATCTTTACGGTTTCTCAATGGAGCTTTGATAGTTGTGTCTTTCAAGAAAATTGCTACTTCTTTCCTGGTACACGGAGGTATGACTAGAACATTATCAATGTTGACCTTTGCAAAGAAAATCATGGCTTAAGATATATGTAGTCTTCGGTTGTTGGGAGTGTTCTGTAATATCAAGCATATCTAGTTAGTTGATAATTTTGTTCAAGTCTTACATATCTTACTAATTTGATGACCGTTTGTCTATTTAATCTTAAAATAAAGGTGTTCAAATTTTTTTCCATTTCTCTTCTAAGGTAGAAGTTAAGATTTTTGTTCTTAGTTTTTCCCTATATATCCCCAAATCTGTTATTAAGTATTAAAAGTCAAGAATTATTATACTCCCTGATGAATTCATCGTTTTACTCTTCTGTAATTTTGACTTGATTTTTATGTCTGATAATGAAATTTGCTTTAAAATCACTTTTCATTATCTTGATATAATCACCAAAGTTATAGTGTGATTAGTGTTAATATAGCATAGTTTTTCTTTTAATTTATAAAGCACTTCTATATTTAATCCTGAAAGAAAAACAGCTTTTTAACTCTGGAAGCATCTTTCTAAATTATCTTTTTTTTTTTTTAATGAAGCAGTAGCAATTTTTGTTAAGGGACATAAACTGAAAGATCCTAAGAGTGGAGCACGCGCCCTGCCCTACTCATCCCCTCCTCTCTCCGTTTCAGCCAGGCTTCCGTCTCTCTGTACAGGGAGCGGGTGACACTTGTATTGCCACGGGCCGCTGTGCCTGCCAGGGCCGGCTCTCCTGCTTCGCAACCGTTTCCAGACCAGAAGTCCAATGGCTCCTGCTCTTCTTCCTGGGCAGCGTGCTGCACCTTCCATAGACATGCTCCTGGGGAGCACAGTGAAAGACGTGTCGCTTTCCTTAAGGCTCTTTCCACAGGTGCAATGGCGCTTCTCTCTCAGGCAGAGGGGTGCTAGGGCAAGGAGGATTTCGCTCCATGCGGGTCTCTTCCACAATGCTTTGGAGACTAGCTCAGGCATTCAGCTGCAGCATCCCAACATCCGATGCTGATTTCCCAACGAATGCTGTGCTTTCCCAGAGGAGATGCCTGGGCTAAGAGGCTTTCGCTGTATGCGGGTTTCTCCACCCGTGAGATTGGGCTCAGGCGAGCAGCAGAAGAGCCCGCAGAACCGACTCTGATTTTCCAGCGACTGCTATGCTTTCAGAAATGTTTTCAACTTGGCGCAAACTGAGCTTCGCTGCTGTATCCTCAGCAAGGCTTCGGTCATTTGCTCTGTCGCGGCAGGGAGGAAGAGCCGCGGGAGAGCTGGTGCCTCTTGGGCCTTGCTTTCACGGGATCCAAGTTCGCGCCCTGGGTTTACCTTGTTAAGCCGAACTAAGCAGACACAGTCACAACCCTTCAGCAGCGTGCGAGGCCTAGCATGGCACTCTATGCCTATTACCATCTCCTGGGATAGGCAAGGCTTTGCCTTTTGCTCTGGCGCTCAGGCAGACTCGGGATCTAGGCCAGTGCCTTCACCACAGGAGAGAGGAGGAGACAGGATTCCTGCACACGGCCCGTGCACTGGGATGGGGAAATGTGGGGGACAGTCTCCACTCCTTCCCCGGCACACAACCTGCCAGCCATATCGCTGCCACATCTTGGTGGAAGATGGCATCTGACTGCCTGTTTCTCCATGGGGTTGTTTCTGCGAGTTCCGGGTATGGCACCTGGTGGCAAGCCCTAGTCTGGCCTTGGAGAGGTGACCAAGGAGATGCTGTGCCCTTGGGACCAAAGGCACAGGAAAGGCCTACCATCTGCTCCGACTGCTTCCTCAGAGGGGAGCACGCACCCCTGCCCTATTCGTCCCCTCATGTCAACTTGGCAGGAGCTTCCATCTCTCCGCACAGGGAGCCTGGGACACTTGTCTTGCCACAGGCCTGCTGTTCGTGCCACGGCAGGCTATCCTGCTTCCCGAGCGTTTCCCGACCCCAAGGCCAACGGCTCTTTCTCTTCTCCGGTGGTGGCGTGCTGTGCCTTCCACACACTTGCTCCTGGGGAGAGCGGTGACGGACGTGTGCAACCACGCTTCTCTCTCAGGCAGAAGGGATGCTAGGGCAAAGAGTATTTCGCTCCATGCGGGTATCTTCCACCGCATCCCCAAACCCAACTCAGATTTTCCAAAGAATGCTGTGGTTTCCCAGGGCAGATGAGAAGGCAAAGAGGCTTTCGCTGTATGCGTGTTTCTCCCACCGCGTGACTGGGCTCAGGCAATCAGCAGCAAGGCTTCAGTCTCGTCAGGAGAGAAGAGCTGCGGGAGAGCTGGTGCCTCTTGGGCCTTGCTTTCCCGGCCTCCACGTTGGCGTCTGGGGTTCACCCTGCCAGGCTGAACGAAGCAGACACAGCCACAACCCTGCAGTAGCGTGGGGACCATGGATGGCACCCTATGCACACTACATCTCCCAGGGTAGGCATTGCTCGGCCTTTTACTCTGGCGCTCAGGCGGACTCCCGGACTAGGCCAGTGCTTTCCCACAGGAAAGGAGAAGTGACAAGATCCCTGCACACTGCCCGTGCACTGAATAGGGAGCTTTGGGGGACTGTCCCCACTCCTTCCCCTTAAACCCCGTGCCTCCTCCAAGCTTCCACATCCTGGAGGAAGATGGCATCGCACTCACCGTTATTTCAGGGAGCTCTTTCTGCGAGTTCAGCATAGGCGCCTGGTGGCTAGCGCATGTCTGCCCCAGGGACAGGTGGCCAAGGAGCTCCTCTCTCCTTGCGCCTAGAGGCTCAGGACAGGCATGATTTCTGCCCAGACACCTTCCTAAGCGTTGAGCACGCGCCCTGCCCTACTCATCCCCTCCTCTCTCCGTAGCAGCCAGGCTTCCATCTCTCTGTACAGGGAGCGGGTGACACTTGTATTGCCACCGGCCGCTGTGCCTGCCAGGGCCGGCTCTCCTGCTTCGCAACCGTTTCCAGACCAGAAGGCCTACGGCTCCTGCTCTTCTTCCTGGGCAGCGTGCTACACCATCCATAGACATGCTCCTGGGGAGCGTAGTGAAAGACGTGTCCCTGTCCTTAAGGCTCTTTCCACAGGCGCAACCGCGCTTCTCTCTCAGGCAGAGGGGTGCTAGGGCAAGGAGGATTTCGCTCCATGCGGGAATCTTCCACAATGTTGCGGAAACTAGCTCAGGCATTCAGCTGCAGCATCCCAACATCCGATGCTGATTTCCCAACGAATGCTGTGCTTTCCCAGAAGAGATGCCTGGGCAAAGAGGCTTTCGCTGTATGCGGGTTTCTCCACCCGCGAAACCGGGCTCAGGCAAGCAGCAGAAGAGTCCGCGGGACCGACTCTGATTTCCCAGAGACTGCTATGCTTTTGCAGAGGTTTTCAGCTTGGCGCGAACCGAGCTTCGCTGCTGCTTCCCCAGCAAGGCTTTGGTCATTTCGCTCTGTCGGGAAAGGAAAGAAGAGCCGCGGGAGAACTGGTGCCTCTTGGGCCTTGCTTTCACGGGCTCCAAGTTCGATCCCGGGGTTCACATTGCTAGGCCGAAATAAGCAGACACAGTCACAACCCTTCAGAAGCGTGCGTGGCCTAGCATGGCACTCTATGCCTATTACCATCTCCTGCGGTAGGTCAGGCTTTGTCTTTTGCTTTGGCGCTCAGGCAGACTCGGGGTCTAGGCCAGTGCCTTCACCACAGGCGAGAGGAGGCGACAGGATCACTGCACATGGCCCGTGCACTGGGATGGGGAACTGTGGGGGCTGTCTCCACTCTTTCCCCTTCACACCCCTTGCCACCCACATCGCTGCCACATCTTGTTGGAAGACGGCATCTGACTGCCCGTTTCTCCATTGGGTTGTTTCTGCGAGTTCCGTGTATGGCACCTGGTGGCAAGCCCTAGTCTGCCCTTGGAACAGGTGGCCAAGGAGGTGCTGTCCACTTGGGACCAGAGGCACAGGACAGGACTGCCTTCTGCCCAGACTCCTTCCTCAGAGTGTAGCATGCGCCTCTGCCCTAGTCGTCCCCTCATGTCTCCTTAGCAGCCAGGCTTCCATCTCTCTGCACAGGGAGCGGGTGACACTTGTCTTGCCACAGGCCTGCTGTTCTTGCCGCGGCACGCAATCCTGCTTCCCGAGCGTTTCCCGACCCCAAGGCCAACAGCTCCTTCTCTTCTCCGGGGGCGGCGTGCTGCACCTTCCCCACACATGCATCTGGGGAGCGCAATGACAGACGTGTGCAACCACGCTTCTCTCTCAGGCAGAAGGGATGCTAGGGCAAAGAGTATTTTGCTCCATGCGGGTATCTTCCACCATGCTGCGGAGACTAGCTCAGGCAAGCAGCAGCAGCATCCCCAAACCCAACTCAGATTTCCCAACGAATGCTGTGCTTTCCCAGGGCATAAGACAAGGGAAAGAGGCTTTCGCTGTTTGCCGGTTTCTCCCACTGCGAGACCTGGCTCAGGCAAGCAGCAGCAACCCGCAGAACATTTCTCAGTGAATGTTGTGCTTTCGCAGAGGCTTTGGTTTGGAGCGAACAGCACTTCGCCGCTGCTTCCTCAGCAAGGTTTCAGTCTCGTCAGGGAAGAAGAGCTGCGGGAGAGCTGGTACCTCTTGGGCCTTGCTTTCCCGGCCTCCACGTTGGCGTCTGGGGTTCACCCTTCCAGGCGGAACGAAGCAGACACAGCCACAACCCTGCAGTAGCGTGGGGACCATGGATGGCACCCTATGCACACTACATCTCCCAGGGTAGGCATTGCTCGGCCTTTTACTCTGGCGCTCAGGCGGACTCCCGGACTAGGCCAGTGCTTTCCCACAGGAAAGGAGAAGTGACAGGATCCCTGCACACTGCCCGTGCACTGAATAGGGAGCTTTGGGGGACTGTCCCCACTCCTTCCCCTTAAACCCCGTGCCTCCTCCAAGCTTCCACATCCTGGAGGAAGATGGCATCGCACTCACCGTTATTTCAGGGAGCTCTTTCTGCGAGTTCAGCATAGGCGCCTGGTGGTAGCGCATGTCTGCCCCAGGGACAAGTGGCCAAGGAGCTCCTCTCTCCTTGCGCCTAGAGGCTCAGGACAGGCATGTTTTCTGCCCAGACTCCTTCCTAAGCGTTGAGCACGCGCCCTGCCCTACTCATCCCCTCCTCTCTCCGTAGCAGCCAGGCTTCCATCTCTCTGTACAGGGAGCGGGTGACACTTGTATTGCCACCGGCCGCTGTGCCTGCCAGGGCCGGCTCTCCTGCTTCGCAACCGTTTCCAGACCAGAAGTCCAATGGCTCCTGCTCTTCTTCCTGGGCAGCGTGCTGCACCTTCCATAGACATGCTCCTGGGGAGCACAGTGAAAGACGTGTCGCTTTCCTTAAGGCTCTTTCCACAGGTGCAATGGCGCTTCTCTCTCAGGCAGAGGGGTGCTAGGGCAAGGAGGATTTCGCTCCATGCGGGTCTCTTCCACAATGCTTTGGAGGCTAGCTCAGGCATTCAGCTGCAGCATCCCAACATCCGATGCTGATTTCCCAACGAATGCTGTGCTTTCCCAGAGGAGATGCCTGGGCTAAGAGGCTTTCGCTGTATGCGGGTTTCTCCACCCGTGAGATTGGGCTCAGGCGAGCAGCAGAAGAGCCCGCAGAACCGACTCTGATTTTCCAGCGACTGCTATGCTTTCAGAAATGTTTTCAACTTGGCGCAAACTGCGCTTCGCTGCTGTATCCTCAGCAAGGCTTCGGTCATTTGCTCTGTCGCGGCAGGGAGGAAGAGCTGCGGGAGAGCTGGTGCCTCTTGGGCCTTGCTTTCACGGGATCCAAGTTCGTGCCCTGGGTTTACCTTGTTAAGCCGAACTAAGCAGACACAGTCACAACCCTTCAGCAGCGTGCGAGGCCTAGCATGGCACTCTATGCCTATTACCATCTCCTGGGATAGGCAAGGCTTTGCCTTTTGCTCTGGCGCTCAGGCAGACTCGGGATCTAGGCCAGTGCCTTCACCACAGGAGAGAGGAGGAGACAGGATTCCTGCACACGGCCCGTGCACTGGGATGGGGAAATGTGGGGGACAGTCTCCACTCCTTCCCCGGCACACAACCTGCCAGCCATATCGCTGCCACATCTTGGTGGAAGATGGCATCTGACTGCCTGTTTCTCCATGGGGTTGTTTCTGCGAGTTCCGGGTATGGCACCTGGTGGCAAGCCCTAGTCTGGCCTTGGAGAGGTGACCAAGGAGATGCTGTGCCCTTGGGACCAAAGGCACAGGAAAGGCCTACCATCTGCTCCGACTGCTTCCTCAGAGGGGAGCACGCACCCCTGCCCTATTCGTCCCCTCATGTCAACTTGGCAGGAGCTTCCATCTCTCCGCACAGGGAGCCTGGGACACTTGTCTTGCCACAGGCCTGCTGTTCGTGCCACGGCAGGCTATCCTGCTTCCCGAGCGTTTCCCGACCCCAAGGCCAACGGCTCTTTCTCTTCTCCGGTGGTGGCGTGCTGTGCCTTCCACACACTTGCTCCTGGGGAGAGCGGTGACGGACGTGTGCAACCACGCTTCTCTCTCAGGCAGAAGGGATGCTAGGGCAAAGAGTATTTCGCTCCATGCGGGTATCTTCCACCGCATCCCCAAACCCAACTCAGATTTTCCAAAGAATGCTGTGGTTTCCCAGGGCAGATGAGAAGGCAAAGAGGCTTTCGCTGTATGCGTGTTTCTCCCACCGCGTGACTGGGCTCAGGCAATCAGCAGCAAGGCTTCAGTCTCGTCAGGAGAGAAGAGCTGCGGGAGAGCTGGTGCCTCTTGGGCCTTGCTTTCCCGGCCTCCACGTTGGCGTCTGGGGTTCACCCTGCCAGGCTGAACGAAGCAGACACAGCCACAACCCTGCAGTAGCGTGGGGACCATGGATGGCACCCTATGCACACTACATCTCCCAGGGTAGGCATTGCTCGGCCTTTTACTCTGGCGCTCAGGCGGACTCCCGGACTAGGCCAGTGCTTTCCCACAGGAAAGGAGAAGTGACAAGATCCCTGCACACTGCCCGTGCACTGAATAGGGAGCTTTGGGGGACTGTCCCCACTCCTTCCCCTTAAACCCCGTGCCTCCTCCAAGCTTCCACATCCTGGAGGAAGATGGCATCGCACTCACCGTTATTTCAGGGAGCTCTTTCTGCGAGTTCAGCATAGGCGCCTGGTGGCAAGCGCATGTCTGCCCCAGGGACAGGTGGCCAAGGAGCTCCTCTCTCCTTGCGCCTAGAGGCTCAGGACAGGCATGCTTTCTGCCCAGACTCCTTCCTAAGCGATGAGCACGCGCCCTGCCCTACTCATCCCCTCCTCTCTCCGTAGCAGCCAGGCTTCCATCTCTCTGTACAGGGAGCGGGTCACACTTGTATTGCCACCGGCCGCTGTGCCTGCCAGGGCCGGCTCTCCTGCTTCGCAACCGTTTCCAGACCAGAAGGCCTACGGCTCCTGCTCTTCTTCCTGGGCAGCGTGCTACACCATCCATAGACATGCTCCTGGGGAGCGTAGTGAAAGACGTGTCCCTGTCCTTAAGGCTCTTTCCACAGGCGCAACCGCGCTTCTCTCTCAGGCAGAGGGGTGCTAGGGCAAGGAGGATTTCGCTCCATGCGGGAATCTTCCACAATGTTGCGGAGACTAGCTCAGGCATTCAGCTGCAGCATCCCAACGTCCGATGCTGATTTCCCAACGAATGCTGTGCTTTCCCAGAAGAGATGCCTGGGCAAAGAGGCTTTCGCTGTATGCGGGTTTCTCCACCCGCGAAACCGGGCTCAGGCAAGCAGCAGAAGAGTCCGCGGGACCGACTCTGATTTCCCAGAGACTGCTATGCTTTTGCAGAGGTTTTCAGCTTGGCGCGAACCGAGCTTCGCTGCTGCTTCCCCAGCAAGGCTTTGGTCATTTCGCTCTGTCGGGAAAGGAAAGAAGAGCCGCGGGAGAACTGGTGCCTCTTGGGCCTTGCTTTCACGGGCTCCAAGTTCGATCCCGGGGTTCACATTGCTAGGCCGAAATAAGCAGACACAGTCACAACCCTTCAGAAGCGTGCGTGGCCTAGCATGGCACTCTATGCCTATTACCATCTCCTGCGGTAGGTCAGGCTTTGTCTTTTGCTTTGGCGCTCAGGCAGACTCGGGGTCTAGGCCAGTGCCTTCACCACAGGCGAGAGGAGGCGACAGGATCACTGCACATGGCCCGTGCACTGGGATGGGGAACTGTGGGGGCTGTCTCCACTCTTTCCCCTTCACACCCCTTGCCACCCACATCGCTGCCACATCTTGTTGGAAGACGGCATCTGACTGCCCGTTTCTCCATTGGGTTGTTTCTGCGAGTTCCGTGTATGGCACCTGGTGGCAAGCCCTAGTCTGCCCTTGGAACAGGTGGCCAAGGAGGTGCTGTCCACTTGGGACCAGAGGCACAGGACAGGACTGCCTTCTGCCCAGACTCCTTCCTCAGAGTGTAGCATGCGCCTCTGCCCTAGTCGTCCCCTCATGTCTCCTTAGCAGCCAGGCTTCCATCTCTCTGCACAGGGAGCGGGTGACACTTGTCTTGCCACAGGCCTGCTGTTCTTGCCGCGGCACGCAATCCTGCTTCCCGAGCGTTTCCCGACCCCAAGGCCAACAGCTCCTTCTCTTCTCCGGGGGCGGCGTGCTGCACCTTCCCCACACATGCATCTGGGGAGCGCAATGACAGACGTGTGCAACCACGCTTCTCTCTCAGGCAGAAGGGATGCTAGGGCAAAGAGTATTTTGCTCCATGCAGGTATCTTCCACCATGCTGCGGAGACTAGCTCAGGCAAGCAGCAGCAGCATCCCCAAACCCAACTCAGATTTCCCAACGAATGCTGTGCTTTCCCAGGGCAAAAGACAAGGGAAAGAGGCTTTCGCTGTTTGCCGGTTTCTCCCACTGCGAGACCGGGCTCAGGCAAGCAGCAGCAACCCGCAGAACATTTCTCAGTGAATGTTGTGCTTTCGCAGAGGCTTTGGTTTGGAGCGAACAGCACTTCGCCGCTGCTTCCTCAGCAAGGTTTCAGTCTCGTCAGGGAAGAAGAGCTGCGGGAGAGCTGGTACCTCTTGGGCCTTGCTTTCCCGGCCTCCACGTTGGCGTCTGGGGTTCACCCTTCCAGGCGGAACGAAGCAGACACAGCCACAACCCTGCAGTAGCGTGGGGACCATGGATGGCACCCTATGCACACTACATCTCCCAGGGTAGGCATTGCTCGGCCTTTTACTCTGGCGCTCAGGCGGACTCCCGGACTAGGCCAGTGCTTTCCCACAGGAAAGGAGAAGTGACAGGATCCCTGCACACTGCCCGTGCACTGAATAGGGAGCTTTGGGGGACTGTCCCCACTCCTTCCCCTTAAACCCCGTGCCTCCTCCAAGCTTCCACATCCTGGAGGAAGATGGCATCGCACTCACCGTTATTTCAGGGAGCTCTTTCTGCGAGTTCAGCATAGGCGCCTGGTGGCTAGCGCATGTCTGCCCCAGGGACAGGTGGCCAAGGAGCTCCTCTCTCCTTGCGCCTAGAGGCTCAGGACAGGCATGCTTTCTGCCCAGACTCCTTCCTAAGCGTTGAGCACGCGCCCTGCCCTACTCATCCCCTCCTCTCTCCGTAGCAGCCAGGCTTCCATCTCTCTGTACAGGGAGCGGGTGACACTTGTATTGCCACCGGCCGCTGTGCCTGCCAGGGCCGGCTCTCCTGCTTCGCAACCGTTTCCAGACCAGAAGGCCTACGGCTCCTGCTCTTCTTCCTGGGCAGCGTGCTACACCATCCATAGACATGCTCCTGGGGAGCGTAGTGAAAGACGTGTCCCTGTCCTTAAGGCTCTTTCCACAGGCGCAACCGCGCTTCTCTCTCAGGCAGAGGGGTGCTAGGGCAAGGAGGATTTCGCTCCATGCGGGAATCTTCCACAATGTTGCGGAGACTAGCTCAGGCATTCAGCTGCAGCATCCCAACGTCCGATGCTGATTTCCCAACGAATGCTGTGCTTTCCCAGAAGAGATGCCTGGGCAAAGAGGCTTTCGCTGTATGCGGGTTTCTCCACCCGCGAAACCGGGCTCAGGCAAGCAGCAGAAGAGTCCGCGGGACCGACTCTGATTTCCCAGAGACTGCTATGCTTTTGCAGAGGTTTTCAGCTTGGCGCGAACCGAGCTTCGCTGCTGCTTCCCCAGCAAGGCTTTGGTCATTTCGCTCTGTCGGGAAAGGAAAGAAGAGCCGCGGGAGAACTGGTGCCTCTTGGGCCTTGCTTTCACGGGCTCCAAGTTCGATCCCGGGGTTCACATTGCTAGGCCGAAATAAGCAGACACAGTCACAACCCTTCAGAAGCGTGCGTGGCCTAGCATGGCACTCTATGCCTATTACCATCTCCTGCGGTAGGTCAGGCTTTGTCTTTTGCTTTGGCGCTCAGGCAGACTCGGGGTCTAGGCCAGTGCCTTCACCACAGGCGAGAGGAGGCGACAGGATCACTGCACATGGCCCGTGCACTGGGATGGGGAACTGTGGGGGCTGTCTCCACTCTTTCCCCTTCACACCCCTTGCCACCCACATCGCTGCCACATCTTGTTGGAAGACGGCATCTGACTGCCCGTTTCTCCATTGGGTTGTTTCTGCGAGTTCCGTGTATGGCACCTGGTGGCAAGCCCTAGTCTGCCCTTGGAACAGGTGGCCAAGGAGGTGCTGTCCACTTGGGACCAGAGGCACAGGACAGGACTGCCTTCTGCCCAGACTCCTTCCTCAGAGTGTAGCATGCGCCTCTGCCCTAGTCGTCCCCTCATGTCTCCTTAGCAGCCAGGCTTCCATCTCTCTGCACAGGGAGCGGGTGACACTTGTCTTGCCACAGGCCTGCTGTTCTTGCCGCGGCACGCAATCCTGCTTCCCGAGCGTTTCCCGACCCCAAGGCCAACAGCTCCTTCTCTTCTCCGGGGGCGGCGTGCTGCACCTTCCCCACACATGCATCTGGGGAGCGCAATGACAGACGTGTGCAACCACGCTTCTCTCTCAGGCAGAAGGGATGCTAGGGCAAAGAGTATTTTGCTCCATGCGGGTATCTTCCACCATGCTGCGGAGACTAGCTCAGGCAAGCAGCAGCAGCATCCCCAAACCCAACTCAGATTTCCCAACGAATGCTGTGCTTTCCCAGGGCATAAGACAAGGGAAAGAGGCTTTCGCTGTTTGCCGGTTTCTCCCACTGCGAGACCGGGCTCAGGCAAGCAGCAGCAACCCGCAGAACATTTCTCAGTGAATGTTGTGCTTTCGCAGAGGCTTTGGTTTGGAGCGAACAGCACTTCGCCGCTGCTTCCTCAGCAAGGTTTCAGTCTCGTCAGGGAAGAAGAGCTGCGGGAGAGCTGGTACCTCTTGGGCCTTGCTTTCCCGGCCTCCACGTTGGCGTCTGGGGTTCACCCTTCCAGGCTGAACGAAGCAGACACAGCCACAACCCTGCAGTAGCGTGGGGACCATGGATGGCACCCTATGCACACTACATCTCCCAGGGTAGGCATTGCTCGGCCTTTTACTCTGGCGCTCAGGCGGACTCCCGGACTAGGCCAGTGCTTTCCCACAGGAAAGGAGAAGTGACAGGATCCCTGCACACTGCCCGTGCACTGAATAGGGAGCTTTGGGGGACTGTCCCCACTCCTTCCCCTTAAACCCCGTGCCTCCTCCAAGCTTCCACATCCTGGAGGAAGATGGCATCGCACTCACCGTTATTTCAGGGAGCTCTTTCTGCGAGTTCAGCATAGGCGCCTGGTGGCTAGCGCATGTCTGCCCCAGGGACAGGTGGCCAAGGAGCTCCTCTCTCCTTGCGCCTAGAGGCTCAGGACAGGCATGCTTTCTGCCCAGACTCCTTCCTAAGCGTTGAGCACGCGCCCTGCCCTACTCATCCCCTCCTCTCTCCGTAGCAGCCAGGCTTCCATCTCTCTGTACAGGGAGCGGGTGACACTTGTATTGCCACCGGCCGCTGTGCCTGCCAGGGCCGGCTCTCCTGCTTCGCAACCGTTTCCAGACCAGAAGTCCAATGGCTCCTGCTCTTCTTCCTGGGCAGCGTGCTGCACCTTCCATAGACATGCTCCTGGGGAGCACAGTGAAAGACGTGTCGCTTTCCTTAAGGCTCTTTCCACAGGTGCAATGGCGCTTCTCTCTCAGGCAGAGGGGTGCTAGGGCAAGGAGGATTTCGCTCCATGCGGGTCTCTTCCACAATGCTTTGGAGACTAGCTCAGGCATTCAGCTGCAGCATCCCAACATCCGATGCTGATTTCCCAACGAATGCTGTGCTTTCCCAGAGGAGATGCCTGGGCTAAGAGGCTTTCGCTGTATGCGGGTTTCTCCACCCGTGAGATTGGGCTCAGGCGAGCAGCAGAAGAGCCCGCAGAACCGACTCTGATTTTCCAGCGACTGCTATGCTTTCAGAAATGTTTTCAACTTGGCGCAAACTGAGCTTCGCTGCTGTATCCTCAGCAAGGCTTCGGTCATTTGCTCTGTCGCGGCAGGGAGGAAGAGCCGCGGGAGAGCTGGTGCCTCTTGGGCCTTGCTTTCACGGGATCCAAGTTCGCGCCCTGGGTTTACCTTGTTAAGCCGAACTAAGCAGACACAGTCACAACCCTTCAGCAGCGTGCGAGGCCTAGCATGGCACTCTATGCCTATTACCATCTCCTGGGATAGGCAAGGCTTTGCCTTTTGCTCTGGCGCTCAGGCAGACTCGGGATCTAGGCCAGTGCCTTCACCACAGGAGAGAGGAGGAGACAGGATTCCTGCACACGGCCCGTGCACTGGGATGGGGAAATGTGGGGGACAGTCTCCACTCCTTCCCCGGCACACAACCTGCCAGCCATATCGCTGCCACATCTTGGTGGAAGATGGCATCTGACTGCCTGTTTCTCCATGGGGTTGTTTCTGCGAGTTCCGGGTATGGCACCTGGTGGCAAGCCCTAGTCTGGCCTTGGAGAGGTGACCAAGGAGATGCTGTGCCCTTGGGACCAAAGGCACAGGAAAGGCCTACCATCTGCTCCGACTGCTTCCTCAGAGGGGAGCACGCACCCCTGCCCTATTCGTCCCCTCATGTCAACTTGGCAGGAGCTTCCATCTCTCCGCACAGGGAGCCTGGGACACTTGTCTTGCCACAGGCCTGCTGTTCGTGCCACGGCAGGCTATCCTGCTTCCCGAGCGTTTCCCGACCCCAAGGCCAACGGCTCTTTCTCTTCTCCGGTGGTGGCGTGCTGTGCCTTCCACACACTTGCTCCTGGGGAGAGCGGTGACGGACGTGTGCAACCACGCTTCTCTCTCAGGCAGAAGGGATGCTAGGGCAAAGAGTATTTCGCTCCATGCGGGTATCTTCCACCGCATCCCCAAACCCAACTCAGATTTTCCAAAGAATGCTGTGGTTTCCCAGGGCAGATGAGAAGGCAAAGAGGCTTTCGCTGTATGCGTGTTTCTCCCACCGCGTGACTGGGCTCAGGCAATCAGCAGCAAGGCTTCAGTCTCGTCAGGAGAGAAGAGCTGCGGGAGAGCTGGTGCCTCTTGGGCCTTGCTTTCCCGGCCTCCACGTTGGCGTCTGGGGTTCACCCTGCCAGGCTGAACGAAGCAGACACAGCCACAACCCTGCAGTAGCGTGGGGACCATGGATGGCACCCTATGCACACTACATCTCCCAGGGTAGGCATTGCTCGGCCTTTTACTCTGGCGCTCAGGCGGACTCCCGGACTAGGCCAGTGCTTTCCCACAGGAAAGGAGAAGTGACAAGATCCCTGCACACTGCCCGTGCACTGAATAGGGAGCTTTGGGGGACTGTCCCCACTCCTTCCCCTTAAACCCCGTGCCTCCTCCAAGCTTCCACATCCTGGAGGAAGATGGCATCGCACTCACCGTTATTTCAGGGAGCTCTTTCTGCGAGTTCAGCATAGGCGCCTGGTGGCTAGCGCATGTCTGCCCCAGGGACAGGTGGCCAAGGAGCTCCTCTCTCCTTGCGCCTAGAGGCTCAGGACAGGCATGATTTCTGCCCAGACACCTTCCTAAGCGTTGAGCACGCGCCCTGCCCTACTCATCCCCTCCTCTCTCCGTAGCAGCCAGGCTTCCATCTCTCTGTACAGGGAGCGGGTGACACTTGTATTGCCACCGGCCGCTGTGCCTGCCAGGGCCGGCTCTCCTGCTTCGCAACCGTTTCCAGACCAGAAGGCCTACGGCTCCTGCTCTTCTTCCTGGGCAGCGTGCTACACCATCCATAGACATGCTCCTGGGGAGCGTAGTGAAAGACGTGTCCCTGTCCTTAAGGCTCTTTCCACAGGCGCAACCGCGCTTCTCTCTCAGGCAGAGGGGTGCTAGGGTAAGGAGGATTTCGCTCCATGCGGGAATCTTCCACAATGTTGCGGAGACTAGCTCAGGCATTCAGCTGCAGCATCCCAACGTCCGATGCTGATTTCCCAACGAATGCTGTGCTTTCCCAGAAGAGATGCCTGGGCAAAGAGGCTTTCGCTGTATGCGGGTTTCTCCACCCGCGAAACCGGGCTCAGGCAAGCAGCAGAAGAGTCCGCGGGACCGACTCTGATTTCCCAGAGACTGCTATGCTTTTGCAGAGGTTTTCAGCTTGGCGCGAACCGAGCTTCGCTGCTGCTTCCCCAGCAAGGCTTTGGTCATTTCGCTCTGTCGGGAAAGGAAAGAAGAGCCGCGGGAGAACTGGTGCCTCTTGGGCCTTGCTTTCACGGGCTCCAAGTTCGATCCCGGGGTTCACATTGCTAGGCCGAAATAAGCAGACACAGTCACAACCCTTCAGAAGCGTGCGTGGCCTAGCATGGCACTCTATGCCTATTACCATCTCCTGCGGTAGGTCAGGCTTTGTCTTTTGCTTTGGCGCTCAGGCAGACTCGGGGTCTAGGCCAGTGCCTTCACCACAGGCGAGAGGAGGCGACAGGATCACTGCACATGGCCCGTGCACTGGGATGGGGAACTGTGGGGGCTGTCTCCACTCTTTCCCCTTCACACCCCTTGCCACCCACATCGCTGCCACATCTTGTTGGAAGACGGCATCTGACTGCCCGTTTCTCCATTGGGTTGTTTCTGCGAGTTCCGTGTATGGCACCTGGTGGCAAGCCCTAGTCTGCCCTTGGAACAGGTGGCCAAGGAGGTGCTGTCCACTTGGGACCAGAGGCACAGGACAGGACTGCCTTCTGCCCAGACTCCTTCCTCAGAGTGTAGCATGCGCCTCTGCCCTAGTCGTCCCCTCATGTCTCCTTAGCAGCCAGGCTTCCATCTCTCTGCACAGGGAGCGGGTGACACTTGTCTTGCCACAGGCCTGCTGTTCTTGCCGCGGCACGCAATCCTGCTTCCCGAGCGTTTCCCGACCCCAAGGCCAACAGCTCCTTCTCTTCTCCGGGGGCGGCGTGCTGCACCTTCCCCACACATGCATCTGGGGAGCGCAATGACAGACGTGTGCAACCACGCTTCTCTCTCAGGCAGAAGGGATGCTAGGGCAAAGAGTATTTTGCTCCATGCGGGTATCTTCCACCATGCTGCGGAGACTAGCTCAGGCAAGCAGCAGCAGCATCCCCAAACCCAACTCAGATTTCCCAACGAATGCTGTGCTTTCCCAGGGCAAAAGACAAGGGAAAGAGGCTTTCGCTGTTTGCCGGTTTCTCCCACTGCGAGACCGGGCTCAGGCAAGCAGCAGCAACCCGCAGAACATTTCTCAGTGAATGTTGTGCTTTCGCAGAGGCTTTGGTTTGGAGCGAACAGCACTTCGCCGCTGCTTCCTCAGCAAGGTTTCAGTCTCGTCAGGGAAGAAGAGCTGCGGGAGAGCTGGTACCTCTTGGGCCTTGCTTTCCCGGCCTCCACGTTGGCGTCTGGGGTTCACCCTTCCAGGCTGAACGAAGCAGACACAGCCACAACCCTGCAGTAGCGTGGGGACCATGGATGGCACCCTATGCACACTACATCTCCCAGGGTAGGCATTGCTCGGCCTTTTACTCTGGCGCTCAGGCGGACTCCCGGACTAGGCCAGTGCTTTCCCACAGGAAAGGAGAAGTGACAGGATCCCTGCACACTGCCCGTGCACTGAATAGGGAGCTTTGGGGGACTGTCCCCACTCCTTCCCCTTAAACCCCGTGCCTCCTCCAAGCTTCCACATCCTGGAGGAAGATGGCATCGCACTCACCGTTATTTCAGGGAGCTCTTTCTGCGAGTTCAGCATAGGCGCCTGGTGGCTAGCGCATGTCTGCCCCAGGGACAGGTGGCCAAGGAGCTCCTCTCTCCTTGCGCCTAGAGGCTCAGGACAGGCATGCTTTCTGCCCAGACTCCTTCCTAAGCGTTGAGCACGCGCCCTGCCCTACTCATCCCCTCCTCTCTCCGTAGCAGCCAGGCTTCCATCTCTCTGTACAGGGAGCGGGTGACACTTGTATTGCCACCGGCCGCTGTGCCGGCCAGGGCCGGCTCTCCTGCTTCGCAACCGTTTCCAGACCAGAAGGCCTACGGCTCCTGCTCTTCTTCCTGGGCAGCGTGCTACACCATCCATAGACATGCTCCTGGGGAGCGTAGTGAAAGACGTGTCCCTGTCCTTAAGGCTCTTTCCACAGGCGCAACCGCGCTTCTCTCTCAGGCAGAGGGGTGCTAGGGCAAGGAGGATTTCGCTCCATGCGGGAATCTTCCACAATGTTGCGGAGACTAGCTCAGGCATTCAGCTGCAGCATCCCAACGTCCGATGCTGATTTCCCAACGAATGCTGTGCTTTCCCAGAAGAGATGCCTGGGCAAAGAGGCTTTCGCTGTATGCGGGTTTCTCCACCCGCGAAACCGGGCTCAGGCAAGCAGCAGAAGAGTCCGCGGGACCGACTCTGATTTCCCAGAGACTGCTATGCTTTTGCAGAGGTTTTCAGCTTGGCGCGAACCGAGCTTCGCTGCTGCTTCCCCAGCAAGGCTTTGGTCATTTCGCTCTGTCGGGAAAGGAAAGAAGAGCCGCGGGAGAACTGGTGCCTCTTGGGCCTTGCTTTCACGGGCTCCAAGTTCGATCCCGGGGTTCACATTGCTAGGCCGAAATAAGCAGACACAGTCACAACCCTTCAGAAGCGTGCGTGGCCTAGCATGGCACTCTATGCCTATTACCATCTCCTGCGGTAGGTCAGGCTTTGTCTTTTGCTTTGGCGCTCAGGCAGACTCGGGGTCTAGGCCAGTGCCTTCACCACAGGCGAGAGGAGGCGACAGGATCACTGCACATGGCCCGTGCACTGGGATGGGGAACTGTGGGGGCTGTCTCCACTCTTTCCCCTTCACACCCCTTGCCACCCACATCGCTGCCACATCTTGTTGGAAGACGGCATCTGACTGCCCGTTTCTCCATTGGGTTGTTTCTGCGAGTTCCGTGTATGGCACCTGGTGGCAAGCCCTAGTCTGCCCTTGGAACAGGTGGCCAAGGAGGTGCTGTCCACTTGGGACCAGAGGCACAGGACAGGACTGCCTTCTGCCCAGACTCCTTCCTCAGAGTGTAGCATGCGCCTCTGCCCTAGTCGTCCCCTCATGTCTCCTTAGCAGCCAGGCTTCCATCTCTCTGCACAGGGAGCGGGTGACACTTGTCTTGCCACAGGCCTGCTGTTCTTGCCGCGGCACGCAATCCTGCTTCCCGAGCGTTTCCCGACCCCAAGGCCAACAGCTCCTTCTCTTCTCCGGGGGCGGCGTGCTGCACCTTCCCCACACATGCATCTGGGGAGCGCAATGACAGACGTGTGCAACCACGCTTCTCTCTCAGGCAGAAGGGATGCTAGGGCAAAGAGTATTTTGCTCCATGCGGGTATCTTCCACCATGCTGCGGAGACTAGCTCAGGCAAGCAGCAGCAGCATCCCCAAACCCAACTCAGATTTCCCAACGAATGCTGTGCTTTCCCAGGGCATAAGACAAGGGAAAGAGGCTTTCGCTGTTTGCCGGTTTCTCCCACTGCGAGACCGGGCTCAGGCAAGCAGCAGCAACCCGCAGAACATTTCTCAGTGAATGTTGTGCTTTCGCAGAGGCTTTGGTTTGGAGCGAACAGCACTTCGCCGCTGCTTCCTCAGCAAGGTTTCAGTCTCGTCAGGGAAGAAGAGCTGCGGGAGAGCTGGTACCTCTTGGGCCTTGCTTTCCCGGCCTCCACGTTGGCGTCTGGGGTTCACCCTTCCAGGCGGAACGAAGCAGACACAGCCACAACCCTGCAGTAGCGTGGGGACCATGGATGGCACCCTATGCACACTACATCTCCCAGGGTAGGCATTGCTCGGCCTTTTACTCTGGCGCTCAGGCGGACTCCCGGACTAGGCCAGTGCTTTCCCACAGGAAAGGAGAAGTGACAGGATCCCTGCACACTGCCCGTGCACTGAATAGGGAGCTTTGGGGGACTGTCCCCACTCCTTCCCCTTAAACCCCGTGCCTCCTCCAAGCTTCCACATCCTGGAGGAAGATGGCATCGCACTCACCGTTATTTCAGGGAGCTCTTTCTGCGAGTTCAGCATAGGCGCCTGGTGGCTAGCGCATGTCTGCCCCAGGGACAGGTGGCCAAGGAGCTCCTCTCTCCTTGCGCCTAGAGGCTCAGGACAGGCATGCTTTCTGCCCAGACTCCTTCCTAAGCGTTGAGCACGCGCCCTGCCCTACTCATCCCCTCCTCTCTCCGTAGCAGCCAGGCTTCCATCTCTCTGTACAGGGAGCGGGTGACACTTGTATTGCCACCGGCCGCTGTGCCTGCCAGGGCCGGCTCTCCTGCTTCGCAACCGTTTCCAGACCAGAAGGCCTACGGCTCCTGCTCTTCTTCCTGGGCAGCGTGCTACACCATCCATAGACATGCTCCTGGGGAGCGTAGTGAAAGACGTGTCCCTGTCCTTAAGGCTCTTTCCACAGGCGCAACCGCGCTTCTCTCTCAGGCAGAGGGGTGCTAGGGCAAGGAGGATTTCGCTCCATGCGGGAATCTTCCACAATGTTGCGGAGACTAGCTCAGGCATTCAGCTGCAGCATCCCAACGTCCGATGCTGATTTCCCAACGAATGCTGTGCTTTCCCAGAAGAGATGCCTGGGCAAAGAGGCTTTCGCTGTATGCGGGTTTCTCCACCCGCGAAACCGGGCTCAGGCAAGCAGCAGAAGAGTCCGCGGGACCGACTCTGATTTCCCAGAGACTGCTATGCTTTTGCAGAGGTTTTCAGCTTGGCGCGAACCGAGCTTCGCTGCTGCTTCCCCAGCAAGGCTTTGGTCATTTCGCTCTGTCGGGAAAGGAAAGAAGAGCCGCGGGAGAACTGGTGCCTCTTGGGCCTTGCTTTCACGGGCTCCAAGTTCGATCCCGGGGTTCACATTGCTAGGCCGAAATAAGCAGACACAGTCACAACCCTTCAGAAGCGTGCGTGGCCTAGCATGGCACTCTATGCCTATTACCATCTCCTGCGGTAGGTCAGGCTTTGTCTTTTGCTTTGGCGCTCAGGCAGACTCGGGGTCTAGGCCAGTGCCTTCACCACAGGCGAGAGGAGGCGACAGGATCACTGCACATGGCCCGTGCACTGGGATGGGGAACTGTGGGGGCTGTCTCCACTCTTTCCCCTTCACACCCCTTGCCACCCACATCGCTGCCACATCTTGTTGGAAGACGGCATCTGACTGCCCGTTTCTCCATTGGGTTGTTTCTGCGAGTTCCGTGTATGGCACCTGGTGGCAAGCCCTAGTCTGCCCTTGGAACAGGTGGCCAAGGAGGTGCTGTCCACTTGGGACCAGAGGCACAGGACAGGACTGCCTTCTGCCCAGACTCCTTCCTCAGAGTGTAGCATGCGCCTCTGCCCTAGTCGTCCCCTCATGTCTCCTTAGCAGCCAGGCTTCCATCTCTCTGCACAGGGAGCGGGTGACACTTGTCTTGCCACAGGCCTGCTGTTCTTGCCGCGGCACGCAATCCTGCTTCCCGAGCGTTTCCCGACCCCAAGGCCAACAGCTCCTTCTCTTCTCCGGGGGCGGCGTGCTGCACCTTCCCCACACATGCATCTGGGGAGCGCAATGACAGACGTGTGCAACCACGCTTCTCTCTCAGGCAGAAGGGATGCTAGGGCAAAGAGTATTTTGCTCCATGCGGGTATCTTCCACCATGCTGCGGAGACTAGCTCAGGCAAGCAGCAGCAGCATCCCCAAACCCAACTCAGATTTCCCAACGAATGCTGTGCTTTCCCAGGGCAAAAGACAAGGGAAAGAGGCTTTCGCTGTTTGCCGGTTTCTCCCACTGCGAGACCGGGCTCAGGCAAGCAGCAGCAACCCGCAGAACATTTCTCAGTGAATGTTGTGCTTTCGCAGAGGCTTTGGTTTGGAGCGAACAGCACTTCGCCGCTGCTTCCTCAGCAAGGTTTCAGTCTCGTCAGGGAAGAAGAGCTGCGGGAGAGCTGGTACCTCTTGGGCCTTGCTTTCCCGGCCTCCACGTTGGCGTCTGGGGTTCACCCTTCCAGGCGGAACGAAGCAGACACAGCCACAACCCTGCAGTAGCGTGGGGACCATGGATGGCACCCTATGCACACTACATCTCCCAGGGTAGGCATTGCTCGGCCTTTTACTCTGGCGCTCAGGCGGACTCCCGGACTAGGCCAGTGCTTTCCCACAGGAAAGGAGAAGTGACAGGATCCCTGCACACTGCCCGTGCACTGAATAGGGAGCTTTGGGGGACTGTCCCCACTCCTTCCCCTTAAACCCCGTGCCTCCTCCAAGCTTCCACATCCTGGAGGAAGATGGCATCGCACTCACCGTTATTTCAGGGAGCTCTTTCTGCGAGTTCAGCATAGGCGCCTGGTGGCTAGCGCATGTCTGCCCCAGGGACAGGTGGCCAAGGAGCTCCTCTCTCCTTGCGCCTAGAGGCTCAGGACAGGCATGCTTTCTGCCCAGACTCCTTCCTAAGCGTTGAGCACGCGCCCTGCCCTACTCATCCCCTCCTCTCTCCGTAGCAGCCAGGCTTCCATCTCTCTGTACAGGGAGCGGGTGACACTTGTATTGCCACCGGCCGCTGTGCCTGCCAGGGCCGGCTCTCCTGCTTCGCAACCGTTTCCAGACCAGAAGGCCTACGGCTCCTGCTCTTCTTCCTGGGCAGCGTGCTACACCATCCATAGACATGCTCCTGGGGAGCGTAGTGAAAGACGTGTCCCTGTCCTTAAGGCTCTTTCCACAGGCGCAACCGCGCTTCTCTCTCAGGCAGAGGGGTGCTAGGGCAAGGAGGATTTCGCTCCATGCGGGAATCTTCCACAATGTTGCGGAGACTAGCTCAGGCATTCAGCTGCAGCATCCCAACGTCCGATGCTGATTTCCCAACGAATGCTGTGCTTTCCCAGAAGAGATGCCTGGGCAAAGAGGCTTTCGCTGTATGCGGGTTTCTCCACCCGCGAAACCGGGCTCAGGCAAGCAGCAGAAGAGTCCGCGGGACCGACTCTGATTTCCCAGAGACTGCTATGCTTTTGCAGAGGTTTTCAGCTTGGCGCGAACCGAGCTTCGCTGCTGCTTCCCCAGCAAGGCTTTGGTCATTTCGCTCTGTCGGGAAAGGAAAGAAGAGCCGCGGGAGAACTGGTGCCTCTTGGGCCTTGCTTTCACGGGCTCCAAGTTCGATCCCGGGGTTCACATTGCTAGGCCGAAATAAGCAGACACAGTCACAACCCTTCAGAAGCGTGCGTGGCCTAGCATGGCACTCTATGCCTATTACCATCTCCTGCGGTAGGTCAGGCTTTGTCTTTTGCTTTGGCGCTCAGGCAGACTCGGGGTCTAGGCCAGTGCCTTCACCACAGGCGAGAGGAGGCGACAGGATCACTGCACATGGCCCGTGCACTGGGATGGGGAACTGTGGGGGCTGTCTCCACTCTTTCCCCTTCACACCCCTTGCCACCCACATCGCTGCCACATCTTGTTGGAAGACGGCATCTGACTGCCCGTTTCTCCATTGGGTTGTTTCTGCGAGTTCCGTGTATGGCACCTGGTGGCAAGCCCTAGTCTGCCCTTGGAACAGGTGGCCAAGGAGGTGCTGTCCACTTGGGACCAGAGGCACAGGACAGGACTGCCTTCTGCCCAGACTCCTTCCTCAGAGTGTAGCATGCGCCTCTGCCCTAGTCGTCCCCTCATGTCTCCTTAGCAGCCAGGCTTCCATCTCTCTGCACAGGGAGCGGGTGACACTTGTCTTGCCACAGGCCTGCTGTTCTTGCCGCGGCACGCAATCCTGCTTCCCGAGCGTTTCCCGACCCCAAGGCCAACAGCTCCTTCTCTTCTCCGGGGGCGGCGTGCTGCACCTTCCCCACACATGCATCTGGGGAGCGCAATGACAGACGTGTGCAACCACGCTTCTCTCTCAGGCAGAAGGGATGCTAGGGCAAAGAGTATTTTGCTCCATGCGGGTATCTTCCACCATGCTGCGGAGACTAGCTCAGGCAAGCAGCAGCAGCATCCCCAAACCCAACTCAGATTTCCCAACGAATGCTGTGCTTTCCCAGGGCAAAAGACAAGGGAAAGAGGCTTTCGCTGTTTGCCGGTTTCTCCCACTGCGAGACCGGGCTCAGGCAAGCAGCAGCAACCCGCAGAACATTTCTCAGTGAATGTTGTGCTTTCGCAGAGGCTTTGGTTTGGAGCGAACAGCACTTCGCCGCTGCTTCCTCAGCAAGGTTTCAGTCTCGTCAGGGAAGAAGAGCTGCGGGAGAGCTGGTACCTCTTGGGCCTTGCTTTCCCGGCCTCCACGTTGGCGTCTGGGGTTCACCCTTCCAGGCGGAACGAAGCAGACACAGCCACAACCCTGCAGTAGCGTGGGGACCATGGATGGCACCCTATGCACACTACATCTCCCAGGGTAGGCATTGCTCGGCCTTTTACTCTGGCGCTCAGGCGGACTCCCGGACTAGGCCAGTGCTTTCCCACAGGAAAGGAGAAGTGACAGGATCCCTGCACACTGCCCGTGCACTGAATAGGGAGCTTTGGGGGACTGTCCCCACTCCTTCCCCTTAAACCCCGTGCCTCCTCCAAGCTTCCACATCCTGGAGGAAGATGGCATCGCACTCACCGTTATTTCAGGGAGCTCTTTCTGCGAGTTCAGCATAGGCGCCTGGTGGCTAGCGCATGTCTGCCCCAGGGACAGGTGGCCAAGGAGCTCCTCTCTCCTTGCGCCTAGAGGCTCAGGACAGGCATGCTTTCTGCCCAGACTCCTTCCTAAGCGTTGAGCACGCGCCCTGCCCTACTCATCCCCTCCTCTCTCCGTAGCAGCCAGGCTTCCATCTCTCTGTACAGGGAGCGGGTGACACTTGTATTGCCACCGGCCGCTGTGCCGGCCAGGGCCGGCTCTCCTGCTTCGCAACCGTTTCCAGACCAGAAGGCCTACGGCTCCTGCTCTTCTTCCTGGGCAGCGTGCTACACCATCCATAGACATGCTCCTGGGGAGCGTAGTGAAAGACGTGTCCCTGTCCTTAAGGCTCTTTCCACAGGCGCAACCGCGCTTCTCTCTCAGGCAGAGGGGTGCTAGGGCAAGGAGGATTTCGCTCCATGCGGGAATCTTCCACAATGTTGCGGAGACTAGCTCAGGCATTCAGCTGCAGCATCCCAACGTCCGATGCTGATTTCCCAACGAATGCTGTGCTTTCCCAGAAGAGATGCCTGGGCAAAGAGGCTTTCGCTGTATGCGGGTTTCTCCACCCGCGAAACCGGGCTCAGGCAAGCAGCAGAAGAGTCCGCGGGACCGACTCTGATTTCCCAGAGACTGCTATGCTTTTGCAGAGGTTTTCAGCTTGGCGCGAACCGAGCTTCGCTGCTGCTTCCCCAGCAAGGCTTTGGTCATTTCGCTCTGTCGGGAAAGGAAAGAAGAGCCGCGGGAGAACTGGTGCCTCTTGGGCCTTGCTTTCACGGGCTCCAAGTTCGATCCCGGGGTTCACATTGCTAGGCCGAAATAAGCAGACACAGTCACAACCCTTCAGAAGCGTGCGTGGCCTAGCATGGCACTCTATGCCTATTACCATCTCCTGCGGTAGGTCAGGCTTTGTCTTTTGCTTTGGCGCTCAGGCAGACTCGGGGTCTAGGCCAGTGCCTTCACCACAGGCGAGAGGAGGCGACAGGATCACTGCACATGGCCCGTGCACTGGGATGGGGAACTGTGGGGGCTGTCTCCACTCTTTCCCCTTCACACCCCTTGCCACCCACATCGCTGCCACATCTTGTTGGAAGACGGCATCTGACTGCCCGTTTCTCCATTGGGTTGTTTCTGCGAGTTCCGTGTATGGCACCTGGTGGCAAGCCCTAGTCTGCCCTTGGAACAGGTGGCCAAGGAGGTGCTGTCCACTTGGGACCAGAGGCACAGGACAGGACTGCCTTCTGCCCAGACTCCTTCCTCAGAGTGTAGCATGCGCCTCTGCCCTAGTCGTCCCCTCATGTCTCCTTAGCAGCCAGGCTTCCATCTCTCTGCACAGGGAGCGGGTGACACTTGTCTTGCCACAGGCCTGCTGTTCTTGCCGCGGCACGCAATCCTGCTTCCCGAGCGTTTCCCGACCCCAAGGCCAACAGCTCCTTCTCTTCTCCGGGGGCGGCGTGCTGCACCTTCCCCACACATGCATCTGGGGAGCGCAATGACAGACGTGTGCAACCACGCTTCTCTCTCAGGCAGAAGGGATGCTAGGGCAAAGAGTATTTTGCTCCATGCGGGTATCTTCCACCATGCTGCGGAGACTAGCTCAGGCAAGCAGCAGCAGCATCCCCAAACCCAACTCAGATTTCCCAACGAATGCTGTGCTTTCCCAGGGCAAAAGACAAGGGAAAGAGGCTTTCGCTGTTTGCCGGTTTCTCCCACTGCGAGACCGGGCTCAGGCAAGCAGCAGCAACCCGCAGAACATTTCTCAGTGAATGTTGTGCTTTCGCAGAGGCTTTGGTTTGGAGCGAACAGCACTTCGCCGCTGCTTCCTCAGCAAGGTTTCAGTCTCGTCAGGGAAGAAGAGCTGCGGGAGAGCTGGTACCTCTTGGGCCTTGCTTTCCCGGCCTCCACGTTGGCGTCTGGGGTTCACCCTTCCAGGCGGAACGAAGCAGACACAGCCACAACCCTGCAGTAGCGTGGGGACCATGGATGGCACCCTATGCACACTACATCTCCCAGGGTAGGCATTGCTCGGCCTTTTACTCTGGCGCTCAGGCGGACTCCCGGACTAGGCCAGTGCTTTCCCACAGGAAAGGAGAAGTGACAGGATCCCTGCACACTGCCCGTGCACTGAATAGGGAGCTTTGGGGGACTGTCCCCACTCCTTCCCCTTAAACCCCGTGCCTCCTCCAAGCTTCCACATCCTGGAGGAAGATGGCATCGCACTCACCGTTATTTCAGGGAGCTCTTTCTGCGAGTTCAGCATAGGCGCCTGGTGGCTAGCGCATGTCTGCCCCAGGGACAGGTGGCCAAGGAGCTCCTCTCTCCTTGCGCCTAGAGGCTCAGGACAGGCATGCTTTCTGCCCAGACTCCTTCCTAAGCGTTGAGCACGCGCCCTGCCCTACTCATCCCCTCCTCTCTCCGTAGCAGCCAGGCTTCCATCTCTCTGTACAGGGAGCGGGTGACACTTGTATTGCCACCGGCCGCTGTGCCTGCCAGGGCCGGCTCTCCTGCTTCGCAACCGTTTCCAGACCAGAAGGCCTACGGCTCCTGCTCTTCTTCCTGGGCAGCGTGCTACACCATCCATAGACATGCTCCTGGGGAGCGTAGTGAAAGACGTGTCCCTGTCCTTAAGGCTCTTTCCACCGGCGCAACCGCGCTTCTCTCTCAGGCAGAGGGGTGCTAGGGCAAGGAGGATTTCGCTCCATGCGGGAATCTTCCACAATGTTGCGGAGACTAGCTCAGGCATTCAGCTGCAGCATCCCAACGTCCGATGCTGATTTCCCAACGAATGCTGTGCTTTCCAAGAAGAGATGCCTGGGCAAAGAGGCTTTCGCTGTATGCGGGTTTCTCCACCCGCGAAACCGGGCTCAGGCAAGCAGCAGAAGAGTCCGCGGGACCGACTCTGATTTCCCAGAGACTGCTATGCTTTTGCAGAGGTTTTCAGCTTGGCGCGAACCGAGCTTCGCTGCTGCTTCCCCAGCAAGGCTTTGGTCATTTCGCTCTGTCGGGAAAGGAAAGAAGAGCCGCGGGAGAACTGGTGCCTCTTGGGCCTTGCTTTCACGGGCTCCAAGTTCGATCCCGGGGTTCACATTGCTAGGCCGAAATAAGCAGACACAGTCACAACCCTTCAGAAGCGTGCGTGGCCTAGCATGGCACTCTATGCCTATTACCATCTCCTGCGGTAGGTCAGGCTTTGTCTTTTGCTTTGGCGCTCAGGCAGACTCGGGGTCTAGGCCAGTGCCTTCACCACAGGCGAGAGGAGGCGACAGGATCACTGCACATGGCCCGTGCACTGGGATGGGGAACTGTGGGGGCTGTCTCCACTCTTTCCCCTTCACACCCCTTGCCACCCACATCGCTGCCACATCTTGTTGGAAGACGGCATCTGACTGCCCGTTTCTCCATTGGGTTGTTTCTGCGAGTTCCGTGTATGGCACCTGGTGGCAAGCCCTAGTCTGCCCTTGGAACAGGTGGCCAAGGAGGTGCTGTCCACTTGGGACCAGAGGCACAGGACAGGACTGCCTTCTGCCCAGACTCCTTCCTCAGAGTGTAGCATGCGCCTCTGCCCTAGTCGTCCCCTCATGTCTCCTTAGCAGCCAGGCTTCCATCTCTCTGCACAGGGAGCGGGTGACACTTGTCTTGCCACAGGCCTGCTGTTCTTGCCGCGGCACGCAATCCTGCTTCCCGAGCGTTTCCCGACCCCAAGGCCAACAGCTCCTTCTCTTCTCCGGGGGCGGCGTGCTGCACCTTCCCCACACATGCATCTGGGGAGCGCAATGACAGACGTGTGCAACCACGCTTCTCTCTCAGGCAGAAGGGATGCTAGGGCAAAGAGTATTTTGCTCCATGCGGGTATCTTCCACCATGCTGCGGAGACTAGCTCAGGCAAGCAGCAGCAGCATCCCCAAACCCAACTCAGATTTCCCAACGAATGCTGTGCTTTCCCAGGGCAAAAGACAAGGGAAAGAGGCTTTCGCTGTTTGCCGGTTTCTCCCACTGCGAGACCGGGCTCAGGCAAGCAGCAGCAACCCGCAGAACATTTCTCAGTGAATGTTGTGCTTTCGCAGAGGCTTTGGTTTGGAGCGAACAGCACTTCGCCGCTGCTTCCTCAGCAAGGTTTCAGTCTCGTCAGGGAAGAAGAGCTGCGGGAGAGCTGGTACCTCTTGGGCCTTGCTTTCCCGGCCTCCACGTTGGCGTCTGGGGTTCACCCTTCCAGGCGGAACGAAGCAGACACAGCCACAACCCTGCAGTAGCGTGGGGACCATGGATGGCACCCTATGCACACTACATCTCCCAGGGTAGGCATTGCTCGGCCTTTTACTCTGGCGCTCAGGCGGACTCCCGGACTAGGCCAGTGCTTTCCCACAGGAAAGGAGAAGTGACAGGATCCCTGCACACTGCCCGTGCACTGAATAGGGAGCTTTGGGGGACTGTCCCCACTCCTTCCCCTTAAACCCCGTGCCTCCTCCAAGCTTCCACATCCTGGAGGAAGATGGCATCGCACTCACCGTTATTTCAGGGAGCTCTTTCTGCGAGTTCAGCATAGGCGCCTGGTGGCTAGCGCATGTCTGCCCCAGGGACAGGTGGCCAAGGAGCTCCTCTCTCCTTGCGCCTAGAGGCTCAGGACAGGCATGCTTTCTGCCCAGACTCCTTCCTAAGCGTTGAGCACGCGCCCTGCCCTACTCATCCCCTCCTCTCTCCGTAGCAGCCAGGCTTCCATCTCTCTGTACAGGGAGCGGGTGACACTTGTATTGCCACCGGCCGCTGTGCCTGCCAGGGCCGGCTCTCCTGCTTCGCAACCGTTTCCAGACCAGAAGGCCTACGGCTCCTGCTCTTCTTCCTGGGCAGCGTGCTACACCATCCATAGACATGCTCCTGGGGAGCGTAGTGAAAGACGTGTCCCTGTCCTTAAGGCTCTTTCCACCGGCGCAACCGCGCTTCTCTCTCAGGCAGAGGGGTGCTAGGGCAAGGAGGATTTCGCTCCATGCGGGAATCTTCCACAATGTTGCGGAGACTAGCTCAGGCATTCAGCTGCAGCATCCCAACGTCCGATGCTGATTTCCCAACGAATGCTGTGCTTTCCCAGAAGAGATGCCTGGGCAAAGAGGCTTTCGCTGTATGCGGGTTTCTCCACCCGCGAAACCGGGCTCAGGCAAGCAGCAGAAGAGTCCGCGGGACCGACTCTGATTTCCCAGAGACTGCTATGCTTTTGCAGAGGTTTTCAGCTTGGCGCGAACCGAGCTTCGCTGCTGCTTCCCCAGCAAGGCTTTGGTCATTTCGCTCTGTCGGGAAAGGAAAGAAGAGCCGCGGGAGAACTGGTGCCTCTTGGGCCTTGCTTTCACGGGCTCCAAGTTCGATCCCGGGGTTCACATTGCTAGGCCGAAATAAGCAGACACAGTCACAACCCTTCAGAAGCGTGCGTGGCCTAGCATGGCACTCTATGCCTATTACCATCTCCTGCGGTAGGTCAGGCTTTGTCTTTTGCTTTGGCGCTCAGGCAGACTCGGGGTCTAGGCCAGTGCCTTCACCACAGGCGAGAGGAGGCGACAGGATCACTGCACATGGCCCGTGCACTGGGATGGGGAACTGTGGGGGCTGTCTCCACTCTTTCCCCTTCACACCCCTTGCCACCCACATCGCTGCCACATCTTGTTGGAAGACGGCATCTGACTGCCCGTTTCTCCATTGGGTTGTTTCTGCGAGTTCCGTGTATGGCACCTGGTGGCAAGCCCTAGTCTGCCCTTGGAACAGGTGGCCAAGGAGGTGCTGTCCACTTGGGACCAGAGGCACAGGACAGGACTGCCTTCTGCCCAGACTCCTTCCTCAGAGTGTAGCATGCGCCT
The DNA here is from genome assembly GCF_964662115.1 of Mustela nivalis. NCBI lineage: Eukaryota > Metazoa > Chordata > Mammalia > Carnivora > Mustelidae > Mustela > Mustela nivalis. The sequence continues at coordinate 15,135 of NW_028134939.1, read as the reverse complement.
CTGCCCTAGTCGTCCCCTCATGTCTCCTTAGCAGCCAGGCTTCCATCTCTCTGCACAGGGAGCGGGTGACACTTGTCTTGCCACAGGCCTGCTGTTCTTGCCGCGGCACGCAATCCTGCTTCCCGAGCGTTTCCCGACCCCAAGGCCAACAGCTCCTTCTCTTCTCCGGGGGCGGCGTGCTGCACCTTCCCCACACATGCATCTGGGGAGCGCAATGACAGACGTGTGCAACCACGCTTCTCTCTCAGGCAGAAGGGATGCTAGGGCAAAGAGTATTTTGCTCCATGCGGGTATCTTCCACCATGCTGCGGAGACTAGCTCAGGCAAGCAGCAGCAGCATCCCCAAACCCAACTCAGATTTCCCAACGAATGCTGTGCTTTCCCAGGGCAAAAGACAAGGGAAAGAGGCTTTCGCTGTTTGCCGGTTTCTCCCACTGCGAGACCGGGCTCAGGCAAGCAGCAGCAACCCGCAGAACATTTCTCAGTGAATGTTGTGCTTTCGCAGAGGCTTTGGTTTGGAGCGAACAGCACTTCGCCGCTGCTTCCTCAGCAAGGTTTCAGTCTCGTCAGGGAAGAAGAGCTGCGGGAGAGCTGGTACCTCTTGGGCCTTGCTTTCCCGGCCTCCACGTTGGCGTCTGGGGTTCACCCTTCCAGGCGGAACGAAGCAGACACAGCCACAACCCTGCAGTAGCGTGGGGACCATGGATGGCACCCTATGCACACTACATCTCCCAGGGTAGGCATTGCTCGGCCTTTTACTCTGGCGCTCAGGCGGACTCCCGGACTAGGCCAGTGCTTTCCCACAGGAAAGGAGAAGTGACAGGATCCCTGCACACTGCCCGTGCACTGAATAGGGAGCTTTGGGGGACTGTCCCCACTCCTTCCCCTTAAACCCCGTGCCTCCTCCAAGCTTCCACATCCTGGAGGAAGATGGCATCGCACTCACCGTTATTTCAGGGAGCTCTTTCTGCGAGTTCAGCATAGGCGCCTGGTGGCTAGCGCATGTCTGCCCCAGGGACAGGTGGCCAAGGAGCTCCTCTCTCCTTGCGCCTAGAGGCTCAGGACAGGCATGCTTTCTGCCCAGACTCCTTCCTAAGCGTTGAGCACGCGCCCTGCCCTACTCATCCCCTCCTCTCTCCGTAGCAGCCAGGCTTCCATCTCTCTGTACAGGGAGCGGGTGACACTTGTATTGCCACCGGCCGCTGTGCCTGCCAGGGCCGGCTCTCCTGCTTCGCAACCGTTTCCAGACCAGAAGGCCTACGGCTCCTGCTCTTCTTCCTGGGCAGCGTGCTACACCATCCATAGACATGCTCCTGGGGAGCGTAGTGAAAGACGTGTCCCTGTCCTTAAGGCTCTTTCCACAGGCGCAACCGCGCTTCTCTCTCAGGCAGAGGGGTGCTAGGGCAAGGAGGATTTCGCTCCATGCGGGAATCTTCCACAATGTTGCGGAGACTAGCTCAGGCATTCAGCTGCAGCATCCCAACGTCCGATGCTGATTTCCCAACGAATGCTGTGCTTTCCCAGAAGAGATGCCTGGGCAAAGAGGCTTTCGCTGTATGCGGGTTTCTCCACCCGCGAAACCGGGCTCAGGCAAGCAGCAGAAGAGTCCGCGGGACCGACTCTGATTTCCCAGAGACTGCTATGCTTTTGCAGAGGTTTTCAGCTTGGCGCGAACCGAGCTTCGCTGCTGCTTCCCCAGCAAGGCTTTGGTCATTTCGCTCTGTCGGGAAAGGAAAGAAGAGCCGCGGGAGAACTGGTGCCTCTTGGGCCTTGCTTTCACGGGCTCCAAGTTCGATCCCGGGGTTCACATTGCTAGGCCGAAATAAGCAGACACAGTCACAACCCTTCAGAAGCGTGCGTGGCCTAGCATGGCACTCTATGCCTATTACCATCTCCTGCGGTAGGTCAGGCTTTGTCTTTTGCTTTGGCGCTCAGGCAGACTCGGGGTCTAGGCCAGTGCCTTCACCACAGGCGAGAGGAGGCGACAGGATCACTGCACATGGCCCGTGCACTGGGATGGGGAACTGTGGGGGCTGTCTCCACTCTTTCCCCTTCACACCCCTTGCCACCCACATCGCTGCCACATCTTGTTGGAAGACGGCATCTGACTGCCCGTTTCTCCATTGGGTTGTTTCTGCGAGTTCCGTGTATGGCACCTGGTGGCAAGCCCTAGTCTGCCCTTGGAACAGGTGGCCAAGGAGGTGCTGTCCACTTGGGACCAGAGGCACAGGACAGGACTGCCTTCTGCCCAGACTCCTTCCTCAGAGTGTAGCATGCGCCTCTGCCCTAGTCGTCCCCTCATGTCTCCTTAGCAGCCAGGCTTCCATCTCTCTGCACAGGGAGCGGGTGACACTTGTCTTGCCACAGGCCTGCTGTTCTTGCCGCGGCACGCAATCCTGCTTCCCGAGCGTTTCCCGACCCCAAGGCCAACAGCTCCTTCTCTTCTCCGGGGGCGGCGTGCTGCACCTTCCCCACACATGCATCTGGGGAGCGCAATGACAGACGTGTGCAACCACGCTTCTCTCTCAGGCAGAAGGGATGCTAGGGCAAAGAGTATTTTGCTCCATGCGGGTATCTTCCACCATGCTGCGGAGACTAGCTCAGGCAAGCAGCAGCAGCATCCCCAAACCCAACTCAGATTTCCCAACGAATGCTGTGCTTTCCCAGGGCAAAAGACAAGGGAAAGAGGCTTTCGCTGTTTGCCGGTTTCTCCCACTGCGAGACCGGGCTCAGGCAAGCAGCAGCAACCCGCAGAACATTTCTCAGTGAATGTTGTGCTTTCGCAGAGGCTTTGGTTTGGAGCGAACAGCACTTCGCCGCTGCTTCCTCAGCAAGGTTTCAGTCTCGTCAGGGAAGAAGAGCTGCGGGAGAGCTGGTACCTCTTGGGCCTTGCTTTCCCGGCCTCCACGTTGGCGTCTGGGGTTCACCCTTCCAGGCGGAACGAAGCAGACACAGCCACAACCCTGCAGTAGCGTGGGGACCATGGATGGCACCCTATGCACACTACATCTCCCAGGGTAGGCATTGCTCGGCCTTTTACTCTGGCGCTCAGGCGGACTCCCGGACTAGGCCAGTGCTTTCCCACAGGAAAGGAGAAGTGACAGGATCCCTGCACACTGCCCGTGCACTGAATAGGGAGCTTTGGGGGACTGTCCCCACTCCTTCCCCTTAAACCCCGTGCCTCCTCCAAGCTTCCACATCCTGGAGGAAGATGGCATCGCACTCACCGTTATTTCAGGGAGCTCTTTCTGCGAGTTCAGCATAGGCGCCTGGTGGCTAGCGCATGTCTGCCCCAGGGACAGGTGGCCAAGGAGCTCCTCTCTCCTTGCGCCTAGAGGCTCAGGACAGGCATGCTTTCTGCCCAGACTCCTTCCTAAGCGTTGAGCACGCGCCCTGCCCTACTCATCCCCTCCTCTCTCCGTAGCAGCCAGGCTTCCATCTCTCTGTACAGGGAGCGGGTGACACTTGTATTGCCACCGGCCGCTGTGCCTGCCAGGGCCGGCTCTCCTGCTTCGCAACCGTTTCCAGACCAGAAGGCCTACGGCTCCTGCTCTTCTTCCTGGGCAGCGTGCTACACCATCCATAGACATGCTCCTGGGGAGCGTAGTGAAAGACGTGTCCCTGTCCTTAAGGCTCTTTCCACCGGCGCAACCGCGCTTCTCTCTCAGGCAGAGGGGTGCTAGGGCAAGGAGGATTTCGCTCCATGCGGGAATCTTCCACAATGTTGCGGAGACTAGCTCAGGCATTCAGCTGCAGCATCCCAACGTCCGATGCTGATTTCCCAACGAATGCTGTGCTTTCCCAGAAGAGATGCCTGGGCAAAGAGGCTTTCGCTGTATGCGGGTTTCTCCACCCGCGAAACCGGGCTCAGGCAAGCAGCAGAAGAGTCCGCGGGACCGACTCTGATTTCCCAGAGACTGCTATGCTTTTGCAGAGGTTTTCAGCTTGGCGCGAACCGAGCTTCGCTGCTGCTTCCCCAGCAAGGCTTTGGTCATTTCGCTCTGTCGGGAAAGGAAAGAAGAGCCGCGGGAGAACTGGTGCCTCTTGGGCCTTGCTTTCACGGGCTCCAAGTTCGATCCCGGGGTTCACATTGCTAGGCCGAAATAAGCAGACACAGTCACAACCCTTCAGAAGCGTGCGTGGCCTAGCATGGCACTCTATGCCTATTACCATCTCCTGCGGTAGGTCAGGCTTTGTCTTTTGCTTTGGCGCTCAGGCAGACTCGGGGTCTAGGCCAGTGCCTTCACCACAGGCGAGAGGAGGCGACAGGATCACTGCACATGGCCCGTGCACTGGGATGGGGAACTGTGGGGGCTGTCTCCACTCTTTCCCCTTCACACCCCTTGCCACCCACATCGCTGCCACATCTTGTTGGAAGACGGCATCTGACTGCCCGTTTCTCCATTGGGTTGTTTCTGCGAGTTCCGTGTATGGCACCTGGTGGCAAGCCCTAGTCTGCCCTTGGAACAGGTGGCCAAGGAGGTGCTGTCCACTTGGGACCAGAGGCACAGGACAGGACTGCCTTCTGCCCAGACTCCTTCCTCAGAGTGTAGCATGCGCCTCTGCCCTAGTCGTCCCCTCATGTCTCCTTAGCAGCCAGGCTTCCATCTCTCTGCACAGGGAGCGGGTGACACTTGTCTTGCCACAGGCCTGCTGTTCTTGCCGCGGCACGCAATCCTGCTTCCCGAGCGTTTCCCGACCCCAAGGCCAACAGCTCCTTCTCTTCTCCGGGGGCGGCGTGCTGCACCTTCCCCACACATGCATCTGGGGAGCGCAATGACAGACGTGTGCAACCACGCTTCTCTCTCAGGCAGAAGGGATGCTAGGGCAAAGAGTATTTTGCTCCATGCGGGTATCTTCCACCATGCTGCGGAGACTAGCTCAGGCAAGCAGCAGCAGCATCCCCAAACCCAACTCAGATTTCCCAACGAATGCTGTGCTTTCCCAGGGCAAAAGACAAGGGAAAGAGGCTTTCGCTGTTTGCCGGTTTCTCCCACTGCGAGACCGGGCTCAGGCAAGCAGCAGCAACCCGCAGAACATTTCTCAGTGAATGTTGTGCTTTCGCAGAGGCTTTGGTTTGGAGCGAACAGCACTTCGCCGCTGCTTCCTCAGCAAGGTTTCAGTCTCGTCAGGGAAGAAGAGCTGCGGGAGAGCTGGTACCTCTTGGGCCTTGCTTTCCCGGCCTCCACGTTGGCGTCTGGGGTTCACCCTTCCAGGCGGAACGAAGCAGACACAGCCACAACCCTGCAGTAGCGTGGGGACCATGGATGGCACCCTATGCACACTACATCTCCCAGGGTAGGCATTGCTCGGCCTTTTACTCTGGCGCTCAGGCGGACTCCCGGACTAGGCCAGTGCTTTCCCACAGGAAAGGAGAAGTGACAGGATCCCTGCACACTGCCCGTGCACTGAATAGGGAGCTTTGGGGGACTGTCCCCACTCCTTCCCCTTAAACCCCGTGCCTCCTCCAAGCTTCCACATCCTGGAGGAAGATGGCATCGCACTCACCGTTATTTCAGGGAGCTCTTTCTGCGAGTTCAGCATAGGCGCCTGGTGGCTAGCGCATGTCTGCCCCAGGGACAGGTGGCCAAGGAGCTCCTCTCTCCTTGCGCCTAGAGGCTCAGGACAGGCATGCTTTCTGCCCAGACTCCTTCCTAAGCGTTGAGCACGCGCCCTGCCCTACTCATCCCCTCCTCTCTCCGTAGCAGCCAGGCTTCCATCTCTCTGTACAGGGAGCGGGTGACACTTGTATTGCCACCGGCCGCTGTGCCTGCCAGGGCCGGCTCTCCTGCTTCGCAACCGTTTCCAGACCAGAAGGCCTACGGCTCCTGCTCTTCTTCCTGGGCAGCGTGCTACACCATCCATAGACATGCTCCTGGGGAGCGTAGTGAAAGACGTGTCCCTGTCCTTAAGGCTCTTTCCACAGGCGCAACCGCGCTTCTCTCTCAGGCAGAGGGGTGCTAGGGCAAGGAGGATTTCGCTCCATGCGGGAATCTTCCACAATGTTGCGGAGACTAGCTCAGGCATTCAGCTGCAGCATCCCAACGTCCGATGCTGATTTCCCAACGAATGCTGTGCTTTCCCAGAAGAGATGCCTGGGCAAAGAGGCTTTCGCTGTATGCGGGTTTCTCCACCCGCGAAACCGGGCTCAGGCAAGCAGCAGAAGAGTCCGCGGGACCGACTCTGATTTCCCAGAGACTGCTATGCTTTTGCAGAGGTTTTCAGCTTGGCGCGAACCGAGCTTCGCTGCTGCTTCCCCAGCAAGGCTTTGGTCATTTCGCTCTGTCGGGAAAGGAAAGAAGAGCCGCGGGAGAACTGGTGCCTCTTGGGCCTTGCTTTCACGGGCTCCAAGTTCGATCCCGGGGTTCACATTGCTAGGCCGAAATAAGCAGACACAGTCACAACCCTTCAGAAGCGTGCGTGGCCTAGCATGGCACTCTATGCCTATTACCATCTCCTGCGGTAGGTCAGGCTTTGTCTTTTGCTTTGGCGCTCAGGCAGACTCGGGGTCTAGGCCAGTGCCTTCACCACAGGCGAGAGGAGGCGACAGGATCACTGCACATGGCCCGTGCACTGGGATGGGGAACTGTGGGGGCTGTCTCCACTCTTTCCCCTTCACACCCCTTGCCACCCACATCGCTGCCACATCTTGTTGGAAGACGGCATCTGACTGCCCGTTTCTCCATTGGGTTGTTTCTGCGAGTTCCGTGTATGGCACCTGGTGGCAAGCCCTAGTCTGCCCTTGGAACAGGTGGCCAAGGAGGTGCTGTCCACTTGGGACCAGAGGCACAGGACAGGACTGCCTTCTGCCCAGACTCCTTCCTCAGAGTGTAGCATGCGCCTCTGCCCTAGTCGTCCCCTCATGTCTCCTTAGCAGCCAGGCTTCCATCTCTCTGCACAGGGAGCGGGTGACACTTGTCTTGCCACAGGCCTGCTGTTCTTGCCGCGGCACGCAATCCTGCTTCCCGAGCGTTTCCCGACCCCAAGGCCAACAGCTCCTTCTCTTCTCCGGGGGCGGCGTGCTGCACCTTCCCCACACATGCATCTGGGGAGCGCAATGACAGACGTGTGCAACCACGCTTCTCTCTCAGGCAGAAGGGATGCTAGGGCAAAGAGTATTTTGCTCCATGCGGGTATCTTCCACCATGCTGCGGAGACTAGCTCAGGCAAGCAGCAGCAGCATCCCCAAACCCAACTCAGATTTCCCAACGAATGCTGTGCTTTCCCAGGGCAAAAGACAAGGGAAAGAGGCTTTCGCTGTTTGCCGGTTTCTCCCACTGCGAGACCGGGCTCAGGCAAGCAGCAGCAACCCGCAGAACATTTCTCAGTGAATGTTGTGCTTTCGCAGAGGCTTTGGTTTGGAGCGAACAGCACTTCGCCGCTGCTTCCTCAGCAAGGTTTCAGTCTCGTCAGGGAAGAAGAGCTGCGGGAGAGCTGGTACCTCTTGGGCCTTGCTTTCCCGGCCTCCACGTTGGCGTCTGGGGTTCACCCTTCCAGGCGGAACGAAGCAGACACAGCCACAACCCTGCAGTAGCGTGGGGACCATGGATGGCACCCTATGCACACTACATCTCCCAGGGTAGGCATTGCTCGGCCTTTTACTCTGGCGCTCAGGCGGACTCCCGGACTAGGCCAGTGCTTTCCCACAGGAAAGGAGAAGTGACAGGATCCCTGCACACTGCCCGTGCACTGAATAGGGAGCTTTGGGGGACTGTCCCCACTCCTTCCCCTTAAACCCCGTGCCTCCTCCAAGCTTCCACATCCTGGAGGAAGATGGCATCGCACTCACCGTTATTTCAGGGAGCTCTTTCTGCGAGTTCAGCATAGGCGCCTGGTGGCTAGCGCATGTCTGCCCCAGGGACAGGTGGCCAAGGAGCTCCTCTCTCCTTGCGCCTAGAGGCTCAGGACAGGCATGCTTTCTGCCCAGACTCCTTCCTAAGCGTTGAGCACGCGCCCTGCCCTACTCATCCCCTCCTCTCTCCGTAGCAGCCAGGCTTCCATCTCTCTGTACAGGGAGCGGGTGACACTTGTATTGCCACCGGCCGCTGTGCCTGCCAGGGCCGGCTCTCCTGCTTCGCAACCGTTTCCAGACCAGAAGGCCTACGGCTCCTGCTCTTCTTCCTGGGCAGCGTGCTACACCATCCATAGACATGCTCCTGGGGAGCGTAGTGAAAGACGTGTCCCTGTCCTTAAGGCTCTTTCCACAGGCGCAACCGCGCTTCTCTCTCAGGCAGAGGGGTGCTAGGGCAAGGAGGATTTCGCTCCATGCGGGAATCTTCCACAATGTTGCGGAGACTAGCTCAGGCATTCAGCTGCAGCATCCCAACGTCCGATGCTGATTTCCCAACGAATGCTGTGCTTTCCCAGAAGAGATGCCTGGGCAAAGAGGCTTTCGCTGTATGCGGGTTTCTCCACCCGCGAAACCGGGCTCAGGCAAGCAGCAGAAGAGTCCGCGGGACCGACTCTGATTTCCCAGAGACTGCTATGCTTTTGCAGAGGTTTTCAGCTTGGCGCGAACCGAGCTTCGCTGCTGCTTCCCCAGCAAGGCTTTGGTCATTTCGCTCTGTCGGGAAAGGAAAGAAGAGCCGCGGGAGAACTGGTGCCTCTTGGGCCTTGCTTTCACGGGCTCCAAGTTCGATCCCGGGGTTCACATTGCTAGGCCGAAATAAGCAGACACAGTCACAACCCTTCAGAAGCGTGCGTGGCCTAGCATGGCACTCTATGCCTATTACCATCTCCTGCGGTAGGTCAGGCTTTGTCTTTTGCTTTGGCGCTCAGGCAGACTCGGGGTCTAGGCCAGTGCCTTCACCACAGGCGAGAGGAGGCGACAGGATCACTGCACATGGCCCGTGCACTGGGATGGGGAACTGTGGGGGCTGTCTCCACTCTTTCCCCTTCACACCCCTTGCCACCCACATCGCTGCCACATCTTGTTGGAAGACGGCATCTGACTGCCCGTTTCTCCATTGGGTTGTTTCTGCGAGTTCCGTGTATGGCACCTGGTGGCAAGCCCTAGTCTGCCCTTGGAACAGGTGGCCAAGGAGGTGCTGTCCACTTGGGACCAGAGGCACAGGACAGGACTGCCTTCTGCCCAGACTCCTTCCTCAGAGTGTAGCATGCGCCTCTGCCCTAGTCGTCCCCTCATGTCTCCTTAGCAGCCAGGCTTCCATCTCTCTGCACAGGGAGCGGGTGACACTTGTCTTGCCACAGGCCTGCTGTTCTTGCCGCGGCACGCAATCCTGCTTCCCGAGCGTTTCCCGACCCCAAGGCCAACAGCTCCTTCTCTTCTCCGGGGGCGGCGTGCTGCACCTTCCCCACACATGCATCTGGGGAGCGCAATGACAGACGTGTGCAACCACGCTTCTCTCTCAGGCAGAAGGGATGCTAGGGCAAAGAGTATTTTGCTCCATGCGGGTATCTTCCACCATGCTGCGGAGACTAGCTCAGGCAAGCAGCAGCAGCATCCCCAAACCCAACTCAGATTTCCCAACGAATGCTGTGCTTTCCCAGGGCAAAAGACAAGGGAAAGAGGCTTTCGCTGTTTGCCGGTTTCTCCCACTGCGAGACCGGGCTCAGGCAAGCAGCAGCAACCCGCAGAACATTTCTCAGTGAATGTTGTGCTTTCGCAGAGGCTTTGGTTTGGAGCGAACAGCACTTCGCCGCTGCTTCCTCAGCAAGGTTTCAGTCTCGTCAGGGAAGAAGAGCTGCGGGAGAGCTGGTACCTCTTGGGCCTTGCTTTCCCGGCCTCCACGTTGGCGTCTGGGGTTCACCCTTCCAGGCGGAACGAAGCAGACACAGCCACAACCCTGCAGTAGCGTGGGGACCATGGATGGCACCCTATGCACACTACATCTCCCAGGGTAGGCATTGCTCGGCCTTTTACTCTGGCGCTCAGGCGGACTCCCGGACTAGGCCAGTGCTTTCCCACAGGAAAGGAGAAGTGACAGGATCCCTGCACACTGCCCGTGCACTGAATAGGGAGCTTTGGGGGACTGTCCCCACTCCTTCCCCTTAAACCCCGTGCCTCCTCCAAGCTTCCACATCCTGGAGGAAGATGGCATCGCACTCACCGTTATTTCAGGGAGCTCTTTCTGCGAGTTCAGCATAGGCGCCTGGTGGCTAGCGCATGTCTGCCCCAGGGACAGGTGGCCAAGGAGCTCCTCTCTCCTTGCGCCTAGAGGCTCAGGACAGGCATGCTTTCTGCCCAGACTCCTTCCTAAGCGTTGAGCACGCGCCCTGCCCTACTCATCCCCTCCTCTCTCCGTAGCAGCCAGGCTTCCATCTCTCTGTACAGGGAGCGGGTGACACTTGTATTGCCACCGGCCGCTGTGCCTGCCAGGGCCGGCTCTCCTGCTTCGCAACCGTTTCCAGACCAGAAGGCCTACGGCTCCTGCTCTTCTTCCTGGGCAGCGTGCTACACCATCCATAGACATGCTCCTGGGGAGCGTAGTGAAAGACGTGTCCCTGTCCTTAAGGCTCTTTCCACAGGCGCAACCGCGCTTCTCTCTCAGGCAGAGGGGTGCTAGGGCAAGGAGGATTTCGCTCCATGCGGGAATCTTCCACAATGTTGCGGAGACTAGCTCAGGCATTCAGCTGCAGCATCCCAACGTCCGATGCTGATTTCCCAACGAATGCTGTGCTTTCCCAGAAGAGATGCCTGGGCAAAGAGGCTTTCGCTGTATGCGGGTTTCTCCACCCGCGAAACCGGGCTCAGGCAAGCAGCAGAAGAGTCCGCGGGACCGACTCTGATTTCCCAGAGACTGCTATGCTTTTGCAGAGGTTTTCAGCTTGGCGCGAACCGAGCTTCGCTGCTGCTTCCCCAGCAAGGCTTTGGTCATTTCGCTCTGTCGGGAAAGGAAAGAAGAGCCGCGGGAGAACTGGTGCCTCTTGGGCCTTGCTTTCACGGGCTCCAAGTTCGATCCCGGGGTTCACATTGCTAGGCCGAAATAAGCAGACACAGTCACAACCCTTCAGAAGCGTGCGTGGCCTAGCATGGCACTCTATGCCTATTACCATCTCCTGCGGTAGGTCAGGCTTTGTCTTTTGCTTTGGCGCTCAGGCAGACTCGGGGTCTAGGCCAGTGCCTTCACCACAGGCGAGAGGAGGCGACAGGATCACTGCACATGGCCCGTGCACTGGGATGGGGAACTGTGGGGGCTGTCTCCACTCTTTCCCCTTCACACCCCTTGCCACCCACATCGCTGCCACATCTTGTTGGAAGACGGCATCTGACTGCCCGTTTCTCCATTGGGTTGTTTCTGCGAGTTCCGTGTATGGCACCTGGTGGCAAGCCCTAGTCTGCCCTTGGAACAGGTGGCCAAGGAGGTGCTGTCCACTTGGGACCAGAGGCACAGGACAGGACTGCCTTCTGCCCAGACTCCTTCCTCAGAGTGTAGCATGCGCCTCTGCCCTAGTCGTCCCCTCATGTCTCCTTAGCAGCCAGGCTTCCATCTCTCTGCACAGGGAGCGGGTGACACTTGTCTTGCCACAGGCCTGCTGTTCTTGCCGCGGCACGCAATCCTGCTTCCCGAGCGTTTCCCGACCCCAAGGCCAACAGCTCCTTCTCTTCTCCGGGGGCGGCGTGCTGCACCTTCCCCACACATGCATCTGGGGAGCGCAATGACAGACGTGTGCAACCACGCTTCTCTCTCAGGCAGAAGGGATGCTAGGGCAAAGAGTATTTTGCTCCATGCGGGTATCTTCCACCATGCTGCGGAGACTAGCTCAGGCAAGCAGCAGCAGCATCCCCAAACCCAACTCAGATTTCCCAACGAATGCTGTGCTTTCCCAGGGCAAAAGACAAGGGAAAGAGGCTTTCGCTGTTTGCCGGTTTCTCCCACTGCGAGACCGGGCTCAGGCAAGCAGCAGCAACCCGCAGAACATTTCTCAGTGAATGTTGTGCTTTCGCAGAGGCTTTGGTTTGGAGCGAACAGCACTTCGCCGCTGCTTCCTCAGCAAGGTTTCAGTCTCGTCAGGGAAGAAGAGCTGCGGGAGAGCTGGTACCTCTTGGGCCTTGCTTTCCCGGCCTCCACGTTGGCGTCTGGGGTTCACCCTTCCAGGCGGAACGAAGCAGACACAGCCACAACCCTGCAGTAGCGTGGGGACCATGGATGGCACCCTATGCACACTACATCTCCCAGGGTAGGCATTGCTCGGCCTTTTACTCTGGCGCTCAGGCGGACTCCCGGACTAGGCCAGTGCTTTCCCACAGGAAAGGAGAAGTGACAGGATCCCTGCACACTGCCCGTGCACTGAATAGGGAGCTTTGGGGGACTGTCCCCACTCCTTCCCCTTAAACCCCGTGCCTCCTCCAAGCTTCCACATCCTGGAGGAAGATGGCATCGCACTCACCGTTATTTCAGGGAGCTCTTTCTGCGAGTTCAGCATAGGCGCCTGGTGGCTAGCGCATGTCTGCCCCAGGGACAGGTGGCCAAGGAGCTCCTCTCTCCTTGCGCCTAGAGGCTCAGGACAGGCATGCTTTCTGCCCAGACTCCTTCCTAAGCGTTGAGCACGCGCCCTGCCCTACTCATCCCCTCCTCTCTCCGTAGCAGCCAGGCTTCCATCTCTCTGTACAGGGAGCGGGTGACACTTGTATTGCCACCGGCCGCTGTGCCTGCCAGGGCCGGCTCTCCTGCTTCGCAACCGTTTCCAGACCAGAAGGCCTACGGCTCCTGCTCTTCTTCCTGGGCAGCGTGCTACACCATCCATAGACATGCTCCTGGGGAGCGTAGTGAAAGACGTGTCCCTGTCCTTAAGGCTCTTTCCACAGGCGCAACCGCGCTTCTCTCTCAGGCAGAGGGGTGCTAGGGCAAGGAGGATTTCGCTCCATGCGGGAATCTTCCACAATGTTGCGGAGACTAGCTCAGGCATTCAGCTGCAGCATCCCAACGTCCGATGCTGATTTCCCAACGAATGCTGTGCTTTCCCAGAAGAGATGCCTGGGCAAAGAGGCTTTCGCTGTATGCGGGTTTCTCCACCCGCGAAACCGGGCTCAGGCAAGCAGCAGAAGAGTCCGCGGGACCGACTCTGATTTCCCAGAGACTGCTATGCTTTTGCAGAGGTTTTCAGCTTGGCGCGAACCGAGCTTCGCTGCTGCTTCCCCAGCAAGGCTTTGGTCATTTCGCTCTGTCGGGAAAGGAAAGAAGAGCCGCGGGAGAACTGGTGCCTCTTGGGCCTTGCTTTCACGGGCTCCAAGTTCGATCCCGGGGTTCACATTGCTAGGCCGAAATAAGCAGACACAGTCACAACCCTTCAGAAGCGTGCGTGGCCTAGCATGGCACTCTATGCCTATTACCATCTCCTGCGGTAGGTCAGGCTTTGTCTTTTGCTTTGGCGCTCAGGCAGACTCGGGGTCTAGGCCAGTGCCTTCACCACAGGCGAGAGGAGGCGACAGGATCACTGCACATGGCCCGTGCACTGGGATGGGGAACTGTGGGGGCTGTCTCCACTCTTTCCCCTTCACACCCCTTGCCACCCACATCGCTGCCACATCTTGTTGGAAGACGGCATCTGACTGCCCGTTTCTCCATTGGGTTGTTTCTGCGAGTTCCGTGTATGGCACCTGGTGGCAAGCCCTAGTCTGCCCTTGGAACAGGTGGCCAAGGAGGTGCTGTCCACTTGGGACCAGAGGCACAGGACAGGACTGCCTTCTGCCCAGACTCCTTCCTCAGAGTGTAGCATGCGCCTCTGCCCTAGTCGTCCCCTCATGTCTCCTTAGCAGCCAGGCTTCCATCTCTCTGCACAGGGAGCGGGTGACACTTGTCTTGCCACAGGCCTGCTGTTCTTGCCGCGGCACGCAATCCTGCTTCCCGAGCGTTTCCCGACCCCAAGGCCAACAGCTCCTTCTCTTCTCCGGGGGCGGCGTGCTGCACCTTCCCCACACATGCATCTGGGGAGCGCAATGACAGACGTGTGCAACCACGCTTCTCTCTCAGGCAGAAGGGATGCTAGGGCAAAGAGTATTTTGCTCCATGCGGGTATCTTCCACCATGCTGCGGAGACTAGCTCAGGCAAGCAGCAGCAGCATCCCCAAACCCAACTCAGATTTCCCAACGAATGCTGTGCTTTCCCAGGGCAAAAGACAAGGGAAAGAGGCTTTCGCTGTTTGCCGGTTTCTCCCACTGCGAGACCGGGCTCAGGCAAGCAGCAGCAACCCGCAGAACATTTCTCAGTGAATGTTGTGCTTTCGCAGAGGCTTTGGTTTGGAGCGAACAGCACTTCGCCGCTGCTTCCTCAGCAAGGTTTCAGTCTCGTCAGGGAAGAAGAGCTGCGGGAGAGCTGGTACCTCTTGGGCCTTGCTTTCCCGGCCTCCACGTTGGCGTCTGGGGTTCACCCTTCCAGGCGGAACGAAGCAGACACAGCCACAACCCTGCAGTAGCGTGGGGACCATGGATGGCACCCTATGCACACTACATCTCCCAGGGTAGGCATTGCTCGGCCTTTTACTCTGGCGCTCAGGCGGACTCCCGGACTAGGCCAGTGCTTTCCCACAGGAAAGGAGAAGTGACAGGATCCCTGCACACTGCCCGTGCACTGAATAGGGAGCTTTGGGGGACTGTCCCCACTCCTTCCCCTTAAACCCCGTGCCTCCTCCAAGCTTCCACATCCTGGAGGAAGATGGCATCGCACTCACCGTTATTTCAGGGAGCTCTTTCTGCGAGTTCAGCATAGGCGCCTGGTGGCTAGCGCATGTCTGCCCCAGGGACAGGTGGCCAAGGAGCTCCTCTCTCCTTGCGCCTAGAGGCTCAGGACAGGCATGCTTTCTGCCCAGACTCCTTCCTAAGCGTTGAGCACGCGCCCTGCCCTACTCATCCCCTCCTCTCTCCGTAGCAGCCAGGCTTCCATCTCTCTGTACAGGGAGCGGGTGACACTTGTATTGCCACCGGCCGCTGTGCCTGCCAGGGCCGGCTCTCCTGCTTCGCAACCGTTTCCAGACCAGAAGGCCTACGGCTCCTGCTCTTCTTCCTGGGCAGCGTGCTACACCATCCATAGACATGCTCCTGGGGAGCGTAGTGAAAGACGTGTCCCTGTCCTTAAGGCTCTTTCCACAGGCGCAACCGCGCTTCTCTCTCAGGCAGAGGGGTGCTAGGGCAAGGAGGATTTCGCTCCATGCGGGAATCTTCCACAATGTTGCGG